>NW_028270159.1:49219434-49519434 GCF_037043375.1 Chiloscyllium plagiosum
CCCCCTCCCTCTTCCCCCCCCTCCTCCCCCCTCCCTCTTCCCCCCTCCTCCCCCCTCCCTCTTCCCCCCCCTCCTCCCCCCTCCCTCTTCCCCCCCTCCTCCCCCCCTCCCTCTTCCCCCCCTCCTCCCCTCCTCCCCTCTTCCCCCCCTTCCCTCCCTCCCTCTTCCCCCCCTCCCTCCTCCCTCTTCCCCCCCTTCCCTCCTCCCTCTTCCCCCCCCTTCCCTCCTCCCTCTTCCCAACCTTCCCTCCTCCCTCTTCCCCCCCTTCCCTCCTCCCTCTTCCCCCCTTCCCTCCTCCCTCTTCCCCCCCTTCCCTCCTCCCTCTTCCCCCCCCTTCCCTCCTCCCTCTTCCCCCCCTTCCCTCCTCCCTCTTCCCCCCCTTCCCTCCTCCCTCTTCCCCCTTCCCTCCTCCCTCTTCCCCCCCTTCCCTCCTCCCTCTTCCCCCCTCTCCCTCCTCCCTCTTCCCCTCCTCTCCCCCCTCCTCTTTGCCCCCCCCCTCCCTCTTTGCCCCCCCCCTCCCTCTTTGCCCCCCTCCCTCCTCCCTCTTTGCCCCCCCCTCCTCCCTCTTTGCCCCCCCCCTCCCTCTTTGCCCCCCCCCTCCCTCTTTGCCCCCCCCCTCCCCCTCTTTGCCCCCCCCCCTCCTCCCTCTTTGCCCCCCCCTCCTCCCTCTTTGCCCCCCCCTCCTCCCTCTTTGCCCCCCCCTCCTCCCTCTTTGCCCCCCTCCCTCCCTCTTTGCCCCTCCTCCCTCCCTCTTTGCCCCTCCTCCCTCCCTCTTTGCCCCTCCTCCCTCCCTCTTTGCCCCTCCTCCTTCTTTCTCCCTTCCTCCCTCTTTGTCCCTTTTTGAGAGTCTCTATTTTGAAGAAGGTGGGTTTTGGTGGGGCTCTCTAGTGAAGGGGTACCCTCTGCTGGGTCAAGCTCTGTCCAATAACTGGAGAGACTCCCAGAAACCCATGGTACACAGAGGCCATTTGGTCCATTGTTATTGGCCTGGCTCATTGGCCATGTTAATCAATAATTGTCACTTTTTCTACTCTGTCCCCATGGGGCACTCTAACTATCTCCTCTTCATGTAATTAACCAATTCTTTACTGAATGTTATGATTGAAACTGCTTCTGCCATTGTTTCAGTTACACGTTCCAGATCACTACAGCATGTTGTGGAATTCCTCCGCGTCTCTCCCCATTTCTTTTGGCCAGTTTCTTTCAATCTGTGAATTTTGTTTACCTGCCCTTGTGCCAGTGGAGACCATTTCTCCTTATTTACCCGATCAGACCCTGTGCAATTTTGATTCTCTCTCCACTTGGCTCTGTTCTCTCTGCCTGAGGTCACAGAATCCAAAAAGCAGAAAACCTCACAAGAGCCAAGACTAACGATTAACATGGGCTTAAGAGAGCTGGGAAAGACAGAGTAAACTCAGGGGTCTGCTCGTAAATAATAGCTGATGGTCACTGATCCTGTGATAGGACACATTTAACAAAGTGCAATGAAGAATGTAATCCCAGGAACTTCTTGAGTTGGGACATTAGCAGTGGGAGTACCCCTTTAAGAGATTCCAAGCGTGTGCTCTTGCATTAACCCGGAGAACATTCCTGCTGTAAATCTCCACGGGAGTGATGGGAAAATGCAGATGGATTTATGGGCCCTCTTGTTGGCCTGAGCTCATGGTGATCAGTGGAATCTTGCCTGGATCGCCTCAGCTGACTGACAGTGTGCAGTGTGACAGAGCAGCGCAGGGTCAGGTTCCAGCACCACTGTTAACCCCTCAGTGCTAGCCAGCCCTTATTTCCACAGTCATCTGAATGATCAGACAGTAGTTTAGCTCAGACTCTCAGAGTAAAGAAAAAGGAACAGGAATAGGCCATTTGGCCCTTCGAGCCTCCTCCATTGTTCAACACGATTGTGGCTGATCATCCAACCCATAACCCTGTTTCAGCTTCCCTGCTCCCCCACCCCATATCCTGCGAGCCCTTTAGCCATGAGGAGTATTTTAAATCATTCAAGTCAACTGCATTGTTTAGTAGAGAATTGCCTCGGCTCAACATTGTCTGGAGCCTTTTTATCAATAGGTTGCTGGATGTCCTCTCCCCTAGACCCCCCAAATTTGTCTTTGTATACACAGCTCCTCAGATGCTGCCTGACCTGCTGTGCTTTTCCAGCACCACACTCTTGGCTCTGATCTCCAGCACTTTCTCCTCTTTATTTGTTTCATTAATCCTTTTGTCATTTAGTCTCTGCTGACATCCACTACATGGCAAGCCTTCAGCTTATGTTTGAAAATTAGGAAATCTCATTTATGTTGTCGTTCTGAGAAAAGGTCACCAAGTGGAAATATTAACTCTTTCTGTTCACTGATGTCACTGTGAGGAGACTGCAGCTTACATAGAATGCCACGGTGAGGGTGTCAGCAACAGGGGCACGGTGAGAGTGTCAGCACCAGGGGTATGGTGAGACTGTCCATGCCAGGGGTATGGTGAGGATGTCCGCGCCAGGGGCACGGTGAAAGTGTCAATTAGCTCAAATGGGATCGGTTAGATCAGTTGAGTGATGCTGGGCTACAATGACTGTCTGACTTTCAAAGGTATGATGATAGTGGACATGAAAGACATGGCAATTGTTTCGCTGCCAAAGGTAGGGAGATAGTGTCCACAACAGGGACACGGTGAGGGTGTCCACACCAGGGGCACGGTGAGGGTGTCCACACCTGGGGCACGGTGAGGGTGTCAGCACCAGGGGTATGGTGAGACTGTCCATGCCAGGGGTATGGTGAGGATGTCCGCGCCAGGGGCACGGTGAAAGTGTCAATTAGCTCAAATGGGATCGGTTAGATCAGTTGGCTGGGTGGCTAGTTTCTGATGCGGAATGATGCCAACAGTGTGGGGTTCAATTCCTGTACGGGCTGAGGTTACCATGAGCCTCAACCTCTCTGACCTCGCCTGAGGTGTGGTGACCTTTAGGTTAAACTAATAGCCATCTCTCAGTAATGGAGAAAGCAGCCCAATGGGCTTGTTGGACTATGGCGATAATGTGGATATCGAGGACAGAGATATGTGTAACTGGGAAATATTTAAAAGTCGATTTTACAGAATGTATTGGCAGAGCATTTAAAAATACAGCAAGCCTTTTATTATCCAGCACCTATGGGACCAGGAATGGGCCGATTCATTAAATATTCTAGATAATCAAGCGGTTACACATAACCGCAGCAAACCCCGACCGAGGGAAGCTTCAAAACAGAAACACCTCTCAAAAACATCAACATACCACCTAAAATCAATGTCAACTTACACAGTGAGTAATAGAAATGTAATGCAGAGGTATACTCATTTCTGTGATACTTTATTTACAACATACATACTCGGACATTGTACTAGATTACGGTGTTAGAGGTATATAACTTTTACCAGAGTATCAACATTATTACTTGATAAGTTGTCAGTTAAAACAATATTTGCTGTACCTAAAGCAGAGGCTTCATGAGAGGGCAATCGCATTTAACAAATTTATTAGAATCTTTGAGGAAGCGAAAGCAGTGAATGTAATATATATGGATTTCAGAAGAAATTTAATATGGTACCACACACTAGGCTACTTAATAAGATAACAGTCCGTGGTGTTGCAGATAATATTTTAGCGTGGATAGAGGATTGGCTAACTAATAGAAGACAGAGTGTTGGGATAAGGAGGGGCATTTTCAGGATGGCTACCTGTAACTAGTGGAGTGCCACAGGGATTAATGCTGGGGCCAGAATTATTTCCAATCTATATTAATGAGGAAAGTGAATGTACTATTGCCAAGTTTGCAGATTACACAAAAATAAGTGGAAGGCAAGTGGTGAGAGAATGACACAGAGTCTGCAAAGGGATACAGACAGGTTAAGTGAGTTCTGCAGAAACTTGGCAGTTGAAATATAACATGGGAAAATGTGAGGTTACGCACTTTGGCTGCAAGAATAGATATTAGAGGAGTTGAATATTACTTAGATTGACAAAGACTGCAAAAAGCTGCAAGGAAAGGGATTTGGTATCTTGGTGCATGAATCACATTAACATCCGAGTTATGGGGGGGACAATCGCCTAGTTGTATTATCATCAGATTATTAATCCAAACACCAGGTAGTGTTCTGAATGTTCAATTTTTAAAATCTGGACTTGAAGGTCTAATGATGACTATGAAGCCATGTCAATTGATGAAAAAAGCAATCTGGTTCACTAATATCGTTCAGGGAAGGAAATCTGCCACTCTTACCTGGTCTGGCCTACAAGTGACTCCAGACCCGCAGCAAAGTGTTTGGCTCTCGGAAATGAAGGATGAGCAATGAATGCTGGCCTCGATTACCTCAAGCCTCATGGCTGATGTCATCTTAGCCTCAACTTCACTTTCCTACGCCTTCCACATAAACCCCCAACCCATCACTAATTAAAAATCTGTCTATCTCCTTTTTCAATTTACTCAATATCCGCCACTGCCGCACTGTGGGGTGATGAAATCACAGATTCACAACCCTTTGAGAGAAGTAATTTTTCCTCATTTCTGTTTTAAATCTGTGACCCCTTTATCCTAAATCAATGACCTCTCGTTTTAGTATCTCCCACATGAGAAATCATCCTCTCTACATCTATGTCAATCCCCTTTATCATCTTCTTTATTTCAATTAGATCTCCTCTGATTCTTCAAAACTCCTCTCCAAATCCTGCCCTTCCCTTACAATAATGCCCCCTGCTCATTGATCCCTCCACCAAGGGGAAAAGTTTCTTCCTGTGTGTCCCTATCTAAACAAGGGAATGGTGGGCTCAGAGGTTAGTACTGCTGCCTCACCGTGGGTGACTGTCTGTGTGGAGTTTGTACGTTCTCCCCGTGTCTGCGTGGGTTTCCTCCGGGTGCTCCGGTTTCCTCCCACACTCCAAAGATGTGCAGGTCAGGTGAATTGGCCATGCTAAACTGCCCGTAGTGTTCAGGGATGTGTAGGTTGAATGCATTAGCCAGGGTAAATGTAGGGGAATGGGTCTAGGTGGGTTACTCTTGGGAGGGTTGGTGTGGGTTGAAAGGCCTGTTTCCACACTGTAGGGATTCTATGGAAAACAAAGTTATCCTGGCACTGTAGGCAATCCAGAAAAGGTTTGCTACTTGATTCCAGATATGGAAGAACAGTCATATGAGGAAAGGGAGAGTAGTTTGGGCCTGTACATATTAGAGTTTCGAAGAAGGAGAGGATGTTATTGAAACATACAAGATTCTTAGGGGGTTTAACAGGTTAATTTCCCCTTGTGGCAGAGTCTAGCAACTGAGAGTATAATCTCAGAAAAAGGGTTGTACATTCAAGATAGAAGGGAGAAGGAATTTCTTTCCTCAGATGGTAGTAAATCAGTGTGTGTTATTGAGTATCTGAATATGTGTTAATGACTGAGTGTGTATTGGTGAATATCTGCATGTGTTTGAGTGTGTTATTGAGTATCTGAATATGTGTTAATGACTGAGTGTGTATTGGTGAATATCTGCATGTGTTTGAGTGTGTTATTGAGTATCTGTGTGTTGGCGAATATCTTAGTGTCTTTGAGTATGTTAGTGAGGATCTGTGTATGTTGATGAATGTTTGAGTGTTTTTTAGTGTGTTAGTGAGTTTCTGTGTGTGTTAGTGAATATCTGAATATGTGTGAGCATGCTAGTGAGTATCTGTATGTACTGGTGAATACCTGAATGTGTTTGAGTGTGTCAGTGAGTATCTGTGTGTGTGTTGGTGACTGTTTGAGTGTGTTAGTGAGTATCTGTGTGTGTTGGTGAGTATCTGAGTGTGTTTGAGTGTGTTGGTGGGTATGAGTGTGTTTGAGTGTGTTAGTATCTGTGTGTATTGGTGAGTATCTGAGTGTGTTAGTGAGTATCTGTGTGTTGGTGAGTATGAGAGTGTTTGAGTGTGTTAGTGAGTATCTGTGTTGGTGAATATCTGAGTATGTTTGCATGTGTTAGTGATATCTGTGTGTTGGTGACTATCTGAGTGTGTTAGTGAGTATGCTGGTGAGTGTATGTGCTGCTGAATATCTGAGTGTGTTTGAGTGTGCTAGTGAGTATCTGTGTTGGTGAGTATCTGAGTGTGTTTGAGTGTGCTAGTGAGTATTTGTGTGTTGGTGAATATCTGAGTGTGTGAGCATTCTAGTGAGTATCTGTATGTGCTGGTGAATATCTAAGTTTGTTTGAGTGTGTTAGTGAGTATCTGTGTTTGGTGATTTTTAAAGTGCGTTTGTTGAGTATCTATATGTTGGTGAGCATCTGTGTGTGTTGGTAAGGATGTGAGTGTGTGTGAGCATGCTGGTGTGTATGTGTGTTGATGTGTATCTGAATGTGTTTGAATGTGTTAGTAGTATCTGTGTGTTGGTGAGGATGAGTGTATGTGAGCATGTTGGTGAGTATCTGTGTGTGTTGGTGAATTTCTGAGCGTGTTTAAGTGTGTTAGTGAGTATCTGTATGTTGGTGAATATGTGAGCATGTTAGTATGTGTTGGTATCTATCTGAATGTGTGTTAGTGAGTGAGAATGTGCAAGATATTCTGGCAGGTTTGGAGTTGCTGTGATGAATTATTATTTGGGGACAGAAAGCAGAAACTGATTGCTGTTCTGAGCTGCTGCACCCACTCTGCTGAGCTTGGATTTATCAAGCACTCAGTCATCTAGAACTTGAGGAGGAGGCGTTGTCATCAAAACCTGCCTAGCAACAGGAGAAACACAAACCCAGTCAACTCAGATTCCTCTCATAAATCAATCCTTCCCACTCCCACAGTCCTCTGATTCTCCTCCCTCCTCTCAATCCTAACATTAAATCCTCACTCTTCTGAGCCAAAGCCTGCAGTGCCCATTTGCAACTCGATTCAATTTCCCCCTCTGAATAAATTCTGCTTTTATCTCACATCCTAATGTTGACTTCATGTTTTCCGGGGGATCTGACCTTCAGCTCAAGTGATGTGAAGCTGTAAGCAATAAAGAAAACCACTGGAAACACAAACACAAGACTGTCACTGAGACCGAAAGGCTGACTCTCGTCTATTGTAGCAGAAGCCATTCCCCTCGAGTGGCCTCACCCAATCCCCCATCCTGTTGTGCCCCCTTTTCAACGCGCTCTCCTCCAGCTGTTGCGGTCAGAGGAAAATGTTGTTTATGAGTCTGCAAGGGTTAATGCTGCTGAGTATCATTAGCACCACTCACCATGCAGATACCATTTGGACTTGGGGGCAGAGATGCTTAGGATCTTGATGGAGTGAGATCTGACTTCTGGTCCACTTCAAATTCTCTGGAACAATGTCTATGGTATCAATGTATCCTGTAGCTAGCAGCTAACACACAATAACCCTCCCTCTGGTTATACTTATATCTCACTGCAGTCCTGCCAGGGTATCCTTCCTCAGATAAAGAGACAACAACTGCACACAATATGCCAGGTTGTGGTCTCACTAAGGCCCTGGAATACTGTAGCAAGATATCTCTGCTCCTGTACTCGAATCCCCTCGATATGAAGGTCAGCATATCGCACTAGTTGATTCAATTGGTTGCCCCTTCTACTCATGGTCAACTTCTTGTGAGTGTTCTGGAGCTGAAGAAGAGGAGAGTTTGCTCAGTTCTGCACTTACTCCATGTGTAGGCAGAACAGGAGCATCACAAAAGGTCATACAGTCATAGAGATGCATAGCATGGAAACAGACCCTTCGGTCCAACCCAACCATGCCGATCAGATATCCCAACCCAATCTAGTCCTACCTACCAGCACCATGCCCATATATCCATCCAAACACCTTTTAAATGTTGCAATTGTACCAACCTCCACCACTTCCTCTGGCAGCTCATTCCACACACGTACCTCCCTCTGCGTGAAAAAGTTGCCCCTTGTGTCTCTTTTCTTTCTTTCCCCTCTTACACTAAACCTATGCCCCTCTAGTTCTGGATTCCTTGACCCCAGGGAAAAGACTTTGTCTACTTATCCTATCCATGCCCCTCATAATTTTGTAAATCTCTATAAGGTCACCCCTCAACCTCCGATACTCCAGTGAAAACAGCGCCAGCCTGATCAGCCTCTCCCTATAGCTCAAATCCTCCAACCCTGGCAACATCCTTGTAAATCTTTTCTGAACCCTTTCAAGTTTCACAACATCTTTCCGATAGGAAGGAGACCAGAATTGCACGCAATATTCCAACAGTGGCCTAACCAATGTCCTGTACAGCCGCAACATGATCTCCCAACTCCAGTACTCAATACTCTGACCAATAAAGGAAAGCATACCAAACGCCTTCTTCACTATCCTATCTACCTGCGACTCCACTTTCAAGGAGCTATGAGCCTGCACTCCAAGGTCTCTTTGTTCAGCAACACTCCCCAGGACCTTACCATTAAGTGTATAAGTCCTGCTAAGATTTGCTTTCCCAAAATGCAGCACCTCGCATTTATCTGAATTAAACTCCATCTGCCACTTCTCAGCCCATTGGCCCATCTGGTCCAGATCCTGTTGTAATCTGAGGTAATCTTCTTCGCTGTCCACTACACCTCCAATTTTGGTGTCATCTGCTCACATCCAAATCATTTATATAAATGACAAAAAGTAGAGGACCCAGCACCGATCCTTGTGGCACTCCACTGGTCACAGGCCTCCAGTCTGAAAAACAATCCTCCACCACAACCCTTTGTCTTTGAGCCAGTTCTGTATCCAAATGGCTAGTTCTCCCTGTATTCCATGAGATCTAACCTTGCTAATCAGTCTCCCATGGGGAACCTTGTTGAACACATTACTGAAGTCCACATAGATCACATCTACCGCTGTGCCCTCATCATTCCTCTTTGTTACTTCTTCAAAAAACTCAATCAAGTTTGTGAGACATGATTTCCCACGCACAAAGCCATATTGACGGTCCCGAATCAGTCCTTGCCTTTCCAAATACATGTACATACTGTCCCTCAGGATTCCCTCCAACAACTTGCCCACCACTGACTTCAGGCTCACCGGTCTATAGTTCCCTGGCTTGTCCTTACCACCCTTAAATAGTGGCACCATGTTACTCAACCTCCAATCTTCCAGCACCTCACCAATGACTATCGATGATACAAATATCACAGCAAGAGGCCCAGCAATCACTTCTCTAGCTTCCCACAGAGTACTAGGGTACACCTAATCAGGTTCTGGGGATTTATCCACCTTTATGTGTTTCAAGACATCCAGCACTTCCTCCTCTATAATATGGACATTTTTCAAGATGTCACAATCTATTTCCCTTCATTCTGTACCTTCCATGTCCTTCTGTACAGTAAACACTATATCTCCTCCATCTCCTGTGGCTCCACACAAAGAACACCTTGCTGATCTTTGAGGGGCCCTATTCTCTCCCTAGTTACCCTTTTGTTCTTAATGTATTTGTAAAAACCCTATGGATTCTCCTTAACTTTATTTGCCAGAGCTATCTCATGTCCCATTTTTGCCCTCCTGATTTCCCTCTTAAGTATACTCCTGCTGCCTTTATACTCTAAGGATTCACTTGATCTATCCTGTCTATTCCCGACATATGCTTCCTTGGTTTTCTTAATCAAACCCTCAATTTCTTTAATCATCCAGCATTCTCTATACCTACCAGCCTTTCTTTTCACCCTGACAGAAATATACTTTCTCTGGATTCTCATTATCTCATTTCTGAAGGCTTCCCATTTTCCAGCCGTTCCTTTACTTGCGAACATCTGCCCCCAATCAGTTTCTGAAAGTTCTTGCCTAATACCGTCAAAATTGGCCTTTCTCCAATTTAGAACTTCAACTTTTAGATCTGGTCTATCCTTTTCTATCACTATTTTAAATCTAATAGAATTATGGTCCCTGGCCCCAAATTGCTCTCCCACTGATACCTCAGTCACCTGCCCTGCCTTATTTCCCAAGAGTAGGTCAAGTTTTGCACCTTCTCTGGTAGGTACATCCACATACTGGATCAGAAAATTGTCTTGTACGCACTTAACAAATTCCTGTCCATCTAAACCCTTTACACTGCTGCAGTCCTTGTCTATGTTTGTAAAGTTAAAATCCCCGACCATAACCACCCTATTATTCTTACAGATAGCTGAGATCTCCTTACAAGTTTGTTTCTCAATTTCCCTTTGACTATTAGGGGGTCTATAATACAATCCCAATAAGGTGATCATCCCTTTCTTATTTCTCAGTTCCACACAAATAACTTCCCTGGATGTATTTCCGGGAATATCCTCCCTCAGCACAGCTGTAATGCTATCCCTTATCAAAAATGCCACCTGCCCTCCTCTCTTGCCTCCCTTTGTATCCTTCCTATATCCTGGAACATTAAGCTGCCAGTCTTGCCCATCCCTGTTTCTGTAATTGCTATGATATCCCCGTCCCATGTTTCTAACCATGCCCTGAGTTCATCTGCCTTCCCTGTTAGGCCCCTTGCATTGAAATGAAGGCAGTTTAATTAATTAGTCCTACCTTGTCCCTGCCTGCCCTGACTGTTTGACTCACTTCTGTTCTCAACTGTACCCATCTCAGATTGATCTCTTTCCTCACTATCTCCCTGGGTCCCACCCCCCCACCTTACTAGTTTAAATCCTCTCGAACAGCTCTAGCAAATTTCCCTGCCAGTATATTAGGCCCCTTCCAATTTAGGTGCAATCCGTCCTTCTTGTACAGGTCACTTCTACCCCAAAAGAGATTCCAATGATCCAAAAATGTGAATCCTTCTCCCATACACCAGCTCCTCAGCCATGCATTCATCTGCTCTATCCTCCTATTCCTGCCCTCACTAGCTTGTAGCACTGGGAGTAATCCAGATATTACTACTCTCGAGGAACTCCTTTTTAAATTCCTGCCTAACTCTCTGTAATCTCCCTTCAGAGTCTCAACCTTTTCCCTTCCTTTGTCGTTGGTTCCAATGTGGACAATGACCTCCTGCTGGCCCCTCTCCCCCGTGAGAACATTCTGCACCCTCTCAGAGACATCCTTGATCCTGGCACCAGGGATGCAACACATCATTCTGCTTTTTCGCTGCTGGCCACAGAAACGTCTGTCTGTACCTCTGACTAGAGAATCCCCTAACACAATTGATCTCTTGGAACCCGACGTACCCCTCGTTCCATTAGAGCCAGTCTCAATACCAGAAACTTGGCTGTTCATGCTACGTTCACCTGAGAATCCATCACCCCCTACATTTTCCAAAACAGCATACCTGTTTGAAATGAGAATAACCACAGAAGTCTCCTGTACTAGCTGCCGACCTCTCTTACCCTTCCTGGAGTTAACCCATCTATGTGACTGTATCTGAGACTTTCCCCCTTCCTATAACTGCCATCCATCACATACTGTTGCTGTTGCAAATTCCCCTTTGCTTCTAACTGCCTCTCCAGCCGATCCATTCGATCTGATAAGATTCGCAATCAACAGCATTTATTGCAGCTATAATCCACAGTAAGCCTGAAACTCTCTTTATTTCCCACATCTGACAAGAAATACATATCACTCTACTAAAGACCATTTTGCTCCTTCACAATCTATAGACCCAGAAAATAACACTGTCTTATTCCTCTACAAAACACTGCCCCAGGTTAAATTAATAGTTACAGCTTATATTTTAAGTTACATCAAGAGCCATATCTCAAAAAAAACATATACTCAAGAAAGAACCCACTCTACTCACTCCTGCAGACTTTATGTAGGCCACTTAAAATACTTATCTGATTCTGTGCTGTGAACTTTACCCAAACAGTTCCTCCAAGATTAGTTGTGAATTTTACTGTTCATTAATTTTCCCAGATGCACTCCGATGTCCAACGATACGTGAATTCAAATAGCAAAGGCAGTAACTGTTCAGGTACACTCCGGTGTCAGTTTCTTTCTCTCTCTCTTGCACTGACCTCACCATGTGCTTCCTTTGTCTGTTCTTCTCTCTTCTAAAACTGCTGTTGTTTTGACTTTTTTTTCCAAAGTTCCAAAGCAATGCAACAGCATATAAAACAGTAATTGCTGCTCCTGGAATTCGAGGAAATCACCTCCAACACCTAAAATACCTCAAACAAGGAGCAGCTCTTACAGCCAGAAATTTTTCCCATCCTCCATCTTGGATTATCCAGAATCTTCTCGGATGAATTACATTTGTCCCACCACCATGATGGTTAGGGTCCCAACTTCTCCAGAATGGTACTGGAGTCTTTAGGGATTCACCTCCAGGGCTCTCCCGCAAACAAACCAGTAGAAAAATCTTGGAGTTCTCAAAAGAAATGTGGCTTTTTAAAGTCATTTTCTTACATTGTTTATCCATGACAAAAATATTTACTAAAAGTATTGATGAGGGCAGAGCAGTGGACGTGATCTTCAGTAAGGCGTTCAATAAGGTTCCCCATGGGAGACTGATTAACCCCAATGTTAGATCTTATGGAATACGGGGAGAACTAGCCATTTGATACAGAACTGGCTCAAAGGTAGAAGACAGAGGGTGGTGGTGGTGGGCGGTTGCCTTTCACACAGGACACCTGTGACCAGTGGTGTGGCACAAGAATTTGTGCTGGGTCCACTGTTTTTTGTCATTTATATAAATCAATTGGATGTGAACATAGGAGGTATAGTCAGTAAATTTGAAGATGACACCAAAATTGTTGGTGTAGTGGACAGCAAAGAAGGATAACTCAGGATACAATGGGATCTTGATCAGATGGGCCAATAGGCTGAGGAGTGGCAGATGGAATTTAATTCAGATAAATGTGAGGAGCTTCATTTTGGAAAAGCATATCTTAGCAGGACTTATACACTTAATAGTAAAGTCCTGGGGAGTGTAACTGAACAAAGAGACCTTGAAGTGCAGGTTCATAGTTACTTAAAAGTAGAGTCACAAGTAGATCGGATAGCTGGTCAGAGTATTGAGTACAGAGTTGGGAGGTCTTGTTGCAGCTGTACAGGACATTGGTTAGGCTACTGTTGGAGTATTGTGTGCAATTCTGCTCTCCCTCCTATCAGAGGGATGTTGTGAAACATGAAAAGGTTCAGAAAAGATTTACAAGGATGTTGCCAGGGTGGGAGGATTTGAGCTAAAGGGAGAGACTGAATAGATGGGGCTGTTTTCCCTGGAGCGTTGGAGGCTGAGGTTTATAAAATCATGAGGGGCATGGATAGGATAAATAGACAAAGTCTTTTTCCCTGAGGTGGGGGAGTCCAGAGCTAAAAGGCCAAGGTTTATGGTGAGAGGGGAAAAAATTAAAAGGGACCTAAGTGGCAACTTTTTCACACAGAGGGTGGTACGTGTATGGAATGAGCTGCCAGAGGAAGTGGTGGAGGCTGGTACAATTACAATATTTAAAAGGAATCTAATTGGGTATTTGAATAGGAAGGGTTTGGAGGGACATGGACCAGATGCTGGTAAATGGGAAAAGAGTAGATTAGAATCTCTGGTCAGCATGGATGAGTTGGACTAAAGGGTCTGTTTCTGTGGTGTACATCTCTATGTCTCTACTACAAAAATAACCTGCTCACTGATGCTCTGTTTTGGCTCTCCCAGGGCCACTCAGCTCCTGACATCATTTGAGCCTTGGTTCAAACATGGGCAAAACAGCTGAATTCCAGAAATGCGGTGAGAGTGACAGCCCTTAGCATCAAGGCTACATTTGACTGGGTGTGGTATCAAGGAGCCCTAGAAAAACTAGAATCAGTGGGAATCAGGGGAAAACTTGCTGCTGGTTGGAATTATACTGAGGACAAACAAGATGGCTGTGGCTTTTAGAGGAGAAAGTGAGGACTGCAGATGCTGGAGATCAGAGCTGAAAATGTGTTGCTGGAAAAGTTCAGCAGGTCAGGCAGCATCCAAGGAACAGGAGAATCGACGTTTCGGGCATAAGCCTGAAACGTCGATTCTCCTGTTCCTTGGATGCTGCCTGACCTGCTGCGCTTTTCCAGCAACACATTTTCAGCTGTGGCTTTTAGAGGTCAATCATCTCAGCTCCAGGACATCTCTACGGGAGTTCTCAGGGTAGTGTCCTAGGCTCAACCATCTTCATTTGCTTCATTAATGTCCTTCCCTCCATCATAAGGTCAGAAGTGAGGATTTTGGCCAATGACTGCACAATGTTCAGCACATTCGCAACTCCTCAGGTATTGAAGTGGCCTATGTCCATAGCAATGCTTGAACAATATCCAGGCTTTGGCTTTACAAGTGAAAAATTACATTCATGCCACATAAATACCAGCAAATGACCATCACAAGTAAGAGACAATCTAACCATTAAGTTTTGACATTCGATGGCATCACCATCACTGTATCTCCCATTGTCAACATCATTGGGGTTATCATTGAGCAGAAACTCAACTGGACTCCCCACATAAATATAGTAACGACAAGAGCAGGTCAGAGGCTGGGAATACTACAGTGAGTTACTTACCACCTGATTCTCCAAAGCCTGTCCACCATCTACAAGGCACAAGTCAGGCGTGTGATGGAATCCTCCCCACTTGCCTGGATGGGTGCAGCTCGAACAACACCCAAGAAGCTTGACACCATCCAAGACAAAGCAGCCCTCTTGGTTGGCACCACATCCACAAACGCTCTACTTCACTCCACCACCAACACTCAGTAGCAGCAGTGCGTCCTGTCTCCAAGATGCCCTGTAGAAATTCACCAAAGATCCTTAGACAGCACCGTCCACTTCCATCTGGAAGGCCAAGGGCAGCAGATACATGGGAACATCACCACCTGCAGGTTCCCCCGTAAGCCACTCACCATCCTGACTTGGATATATATCGCTGTTCCTTCTCTGTCACCGGGTCAAAATCCTGGAATTCCCTCCATCAGGGCATTGTGGGTCCACCTACAGCAAATGGACTGCAGCAGTTCAAGAAGGCAGCTCACCCCCACCTTCTCAAGGGTAACAAATGCCACCAGCAAAGCTCACATCTGGATTTTTAAAAAAACTAATGCTGTCGATGCAGAGCTTTTAGAAGCAACCAGTCCTGTGATAAAACCTTCAGGATTATGCCCAAGCAGTGTTAGTAACACTGCCAGAACAGAATGATTTGATCAAAATGGGATTGCCAGCAACTTGTAACCCTGAACTGATCATTCCAATGGTTCAGTCCCTATCTCACTGTTCGAGTGTGACCAGAGGGATTTATCTCAGTTGTGATTGAAAAATGATCCTGGCAGAAAGAGAGAGAATGTGGGGGAGGGATATTCGACACACAACTCTTCCGAAAGCGTGGCTCTGAAGGAAGCTGATTAATCAGAGTCACATTTAGCCTGTAGATGTTTGGAGTGTTTTAGAAGATTGATTGAGGATGGGGTCATTTTTTGCATGGCAGTATCCATGGACCAAGATCTCTGAGGAACTCCCTGCCCACCCCCAATCTCCAATATCCTCCTGATTCAAACACAGCATTCACATTCAGTCTGCGTTCGGTTGACTGAAGCAAGATTGTAGGAGAAAGTGAAGGCTGCAGACGCTGGAGTATCAGAGTCGAGAGTCTGGCGCTGGTAAAACCCAGCAGGTCAGGCAGCATCCAAGGAGCAGGAGAATCAATGTTTTGGGCATCAGCCCTTCATCAGACTTATGCCCAAAATGTTAATTCTCCTGCTCTTCGGATGCTGCCTGACCTGCTGGGTTTTACCAGCGCCAGACTCTCGACTCTGAAGCAAGATTGTACCTGATGGATCCCATCTATTGTGCTGAGTAGGTAGTCAGGCTTTGGCCTACTCTGTCATGGGCATGGGGAAAGGATTCTGGTAGCTGCCACACATTGCCAGTTGCCAGGGACAATGTTGATCAATGGTCAGTTGGTCATCCCCAATCTGTGTGGACAATCTCGTTATTGATACCTTCAGTGGTCCTGTCTTCAAGACACCCCCTGGGGTGAGGCCCTTGCTAAAGCTGGTTGGCAATGAGAACAACAAGAGCTGACAATCATTGTGCTCATGGTCTTCAGGTGGGCCTATGGTTGCCAATTATATAGCGAACATTAGAATCCACATAGTTCCACTGTGGAAACATAGGAACAAGCGTGTTCTTGACCCTCACAATAGTACAGACGGCAAATGTCCCCCTGTTCCATATTCCTGCTCCAGGGGTGGAGGTGGGAGTCTGGTGGAGGAATGGGTCTGTGGAGGGTGCTGTTCTAGTGGAGGGGGTGGATCTAGTGGTTCTGATGATTGTTGGTTGAGTTGACTGTGAGTTCACCCCTTCGGTGTGCACAGTGTGGGCTCTGTTGGTTGAGCAGCCATTATTGCTTTCTGGTTAGGCACATGTCGAAGCTAAGGGAAGAAAAGCCTGATGTCTCACTGTTTCGATTGACCAAGTTTTGTGCATTTGATGGGAATAAATAAATCACATCAAAATCCAGAATGTTTGTTTTTCTGAATCAGTTCAGTCCAGTCAGCTGCCACTCTGTGCCAGTGACTGACCTGTGCCCCCCCCCCTTCACCCTGGCGCTGGGAACAGGAGTAGGAGCCAATCTCGACATTCAGCATTCCACGCTCCCACTGTCACTGACTGTGGTGTATCCAGCCAAACCACACCTCAACAGCCCTGTACAGACACAAGGCATCAGTAAGTTATGATAGTGAGATATGGGGAAGATCAAAATTATTTAGGATTGTCTCTTTATCCAAATTCAGCCTGTTCCAAAAGCCCATTATTATTGAGCCACGCATTGTGTCTTGTAATAATAACTAGGCTCTGGGTATTGGACTCACTGCTTGTACTCCCATTCCCACCCTGATACAGAGGCCATTTATCTAGTTTCATATTGGACAATCCAGTTTTGTTCCGATTTGTCCATATGTCAGGCTGGATTCCTGATTGTCCAGTATGTGAGGGTTAGTGCAGAACAGTTTAAGGAAGCACTCACAAAATTCCCAAAGTCTAAAAGTCAACGACTAGCCACAAAGATTCAGTTTGCTTTTCACATTGAGGTTTCTCATTTGAAAAGCCACTAGACCAGGCCTGGGAAACATAATGGTCAGAAGGATGTGGAAATTTTATTAAGAGTGTGTCATAAATCACAAGCGATTGACAGCAATAGATAAATGTCACTGCAGGTAAGCATGAAACCTTTATTATGATAGTTATACAATTGGAACCCTGCTTTAAATACAAGAACGAAACCAAACATACCCTCCTTTTCATTCCCTCTTCATTTCATATCAAACAAGGCCATTGGCCATTCCTCCTCACAATAGCATCAAAGACCAGTTCACTCTGTTTCTCTCTCCACTTGATACTGACTGACATGCTGAGAATTTCAGGTCCTTTCTGCTTTTATTTTAGATTTTCAGCACCCACTGTGTTTGATATTTGTCCTGCTAGCAAAAATGCTGTTCTCCCTCTGATCTACAAATGGCCCCGCATAGTGGTCTCTCAGCCCAGCGTGGTGGCCTTTTGGTGGTATGGAGCAGTCTCTTGGTCTGGCATGTCCTCAGCATGGACTTCAGGTCTCGATGAAGTGCAGTCCCACTGTCGCTAAGCACTTAAGAAAGACTGTAATATTTGAACTTGCAGCTTTATTTCTTCATTTTCTACTTAAAATTAAGAAGGTGTCACTGCACTATAATTACTGCAATGTTCAACTTTTAGCTTCTTTCTTTCTACCTTGTTCTTAAGATTCTGTACTTAGCTACTTGTGCCTAAGATGCTGCCTCATGTGGCGACATTATACATTGTTCACTTATGTACTTTTGTACTGAAAATAAAATCAAAATCAAATCAACATCCAGTTTTGCAAGAAGCAACGAAGTAACAGTCAAGACCAGAGAAAGGTAATGGGGAGAGATTGAAAGCATCTCCAAGGGCAGTCGGTCTCTGGACGTCTCACCCCTGAAGTTGGATTTAAGAACGTACAAGTACATTTTAACAGAGATGCTACCAGCTGCATCTACTACCTGGTCCAAGCCAGGGAACCTAATCTTCAATTTTCTCAAACCCAAACCTTGACCTAAAACCATCACTATCTGTCACCTTCAGTATCCTATCGCAAAAAAATCTAACTCTCAGCTGCAAGAACATAAGTTACTTTTAATACTTTTTATTTTTTGAAATACATGAACATCGAATCATTGCAAACAAAAAAATGTTGGAAATTACCGTGGGTCGGGCAGCATCCATGAAGAGAAAGCAAGCTAAAGTTTTGAGTTTAGCTGGCTCTTCATCAGAGCTGACATGAAGTGGGGAGGGAGCAGCATTTATGCAATACTTCCAGGGTGTTGTGGGGGGGGGGGTGGAGTGTTGGGGGAGAAAGGGTGTTGATAGAGCAGATTAAGTGATTGAAATGAGAGAAGAGCAGAATAAATTTGTGTCTAACTGCCAGACTGGAGTAGGGGGTGGAGAGAAAGGACATGGACTGAACTGTCCACCTCAAAATCTTAACAAGAACTTTAAACCTGGCCCTTGCGCCATGAAACATTATTTATGCTTTGATATTTCAATCCCTTGCAACCAGCAGAACTGCAGATCAAATCCTTTCCCTGCGTCTCCAGATCCACCGCAGTACCCCCACCTCCCCTCCACCCCCCCCCCCCCCACTCCTGCAGACTCCAGTTCTTTTGGTAAATCTGTTCCTTCTAGTTATGCCTTCTGCCATGAAAAATAACTTCCCCTTATCCGCTGATAAATGATTTCAACACCTCCAGTGAGGCTACCGTTAACATTCTCTGTTCTGTTGAGAACAACACCAGTGTTTCTTATTTCCCTGCTTAACTGAAGTTTAATATCCCTCATAAATGTATTTGGGGAGTGTACCACAGGCTATGACTCTCTCTGACTATGACAAGGCTTGCACACAGACGCAACATTTTTGAACAGATTATGGTCCAGAGTTTTCAGTCTTGGGATAGTCAACATATAGACAGATACCAAAGACATATGGTCAGGCCCACAGAGGTACCAACTTGTGTGAAAATATCCTGGGGAGGCTTAACCTTCTGTGCAATAACTCATAGATTGAGGTATCTGATCCATACAATAAACTCACTTTTCAGAAAATACCGCACAACAAAATGAGAAGTAATTGGGATCCATGACCCCAGACACAGACCCAAATTATTTTTTATTGTATTCACATGATACCTGATACTGTTTAATATCTACCCTGTCGAATATTTACCAGATTGTACATGGTTCAACATAGAGCCTGTTGGATTAACAGGGTGGGGCTGTGAAAATGTTCAATGTCCAGCCTATTCAATATTCACTGCAACTGTTAATACCATTTGTACTGTTTGACATCCAGTCTGTCAGATGTTTACTAAGAGTCAGAGAGTCATAGAGATGTACAGCATGGAAACAGACGCTTCGGTCCAACATATCCATGCTGACCAGATATCCCAACCTAATCTAGTCCCACGTGCCAGCACCCAGCCCTTATCCCTCCAAATCTTTCCTAATCAGAAACCCATCCAGCTGCCTTTTAAATGTTGCAATTGTACCAGCCTCCACCACTTCCTCTGGCACCACCCTCTGAGTGAAAAAGTTGCCCCTTAGGTCCTTTTTAAGTCTTTTCCCTCACACACTAAAGCTATGCCCTCTAGTTCTGGACTCCCACACCCCAGAGGTAGACTTTGTCTATTTACCCTATCCATGCCCCTCATGATTTTATAAACGTCTCTAAGGTCACCCCTCAGCCTCTGACGCTCCAGGGAAAACAGCCCCAGACTGTTCAGCCTCTCTCCAAAACTCAAATCCTCCAACACTGGCAACAGCCTTATAAATCTTTTCTGAACCATTTCAAGTTTCACAACATCCTTCTGATAGGAAGGGGACCGGAATTGCACGTAATATTCCAACAGTGGCCTAACCAATGTCCTGTGCAGCCACAACATGATCTCCCAACTCCTGTACTCAGTGCACTTACCAATAAAGGAAAGCATACCAAACACCCTCTTCACTATCCTATCTACCTGCGACTCCACTTTCAAGGAGCTATGAACCTGCACTCCAAGGTCTCTTTGTTCAACAACACTCCCCAGGACCTTACCATTAAGTGTTTAAATCCTGCTAAGATTTGCTTTCCCAAAATGCAGCACCTCGCATTTACCTAAATTAAACTCCATCTGCCATTTCTCAGCCCATTGGCCCATCTGGTCCAGATTCTGTTGTAATCTGAGGTAACCCTCTTCACTGTCCACTACATCTCCAATTTTGGTGTCATCTGCAAACTTACTAACTGCACCTGTTATGCTCGCATCCAAATCATTTATGTAAATGACAAAAAAAAGAGGCCCCAGCACCGATCCTTGTGGCACTCCACTGGTCACAAGCCTCCAGTCTGAAAAACAACCCACCACCACCACCCTCTGTCTTCTACCTTTGAGCCAGTTCTGTATCCAAATGGCTAGTTCTCCCTGTATTCCATGAGATCTAACCTTGCTAACCAGTCCCTCATGGGGAACCTTGTCGAACGCCTTACTGAAGTCCATATAGATCACATTCTACTGCTCTGCCCTCAGCAATCTTCTTTGTTACTTCTTCAAAAAACTCAATCAAGTTTGTGAGACATTGTGATTTCCCAAGCACAAAGCCATGTTGACTATCCCGAATCAGTCCTTGCCTTTCCAAATACATGTACATCCTGTCTCTCAGGATTCCCTCCAACAACTTGCCTACCACCGAGGTCAGGCTCACCGGTCTATAGTTCCCTGGCTTGTCTTTACCGCCCTTCTTAAACAGTGGCACCACGTTTGCCAACCTCCAGTCTTCCGGCAACTCACCTGTGAATATCGATGATACAAATATCTCAGTAAGAGGCCCAGCAATCACTTCTCTAGATTCCCACAGAGTTCTCGGGTACACCTGATCAGGTCTGGGGGATTTATCCACCTTTATGCATTTCAAGACATCCAGCACTTCCTCCTCTGTAATATGGACATTTTTCAAGATGTCACCATGTATTTCCTCACATTCTATATCCTCCATGTCCTTCTCCACAGTAAACACTGATGCAACACACTCGTTTAGTATCTCCCCCATTTCTGCGGCTCCACACAAAGGCCGCCTTGCTGATCTTTGAGGGGCCCTATTCTCTCCCTAGTTACCCTTTTGTCCTTAATGTATTTGTAAAAGCCCTTTGGATTATCCTTAATTCTATTTGCCAAAGCTATCTCATGTCCCCATTTTGCCTTCCTGATTTCCCTCTTAAGTATACTCCTACTGCCTTTATACTCTTCTAAGGATTCACTCGATCTATCCTGTCTATACCTGACATATGCTTCCTTGGTTTTCTTAACCAAACCCTCAATTTCTTTAGTCATCCAGCATTCCCTATACCTATTAGCCTTTCCTTTCACCCTAACAGGAATATACTTTCTCTGGATTCTCGTTGTTTCATTTCTGAAGGCTTCCCATTTTCCAGCCATCCCTTTACCTGCGAACATCTGCCCCCAATCAGCTTTTGAAAGTTTTTGCCTAATATCATCAGAATTAGCCTTCCTCCAATTTAGAACATCAACTTTTAGATCTGGTCTATCCTTTTTCTTGTTATTTTAAATCTAATAGAATTATGGTCGCTGGTCCCAAAGTACTCCCCACTGACACCTCAGTCACCTGCCCTGCCTTATGTCCCAAGAGTAGGTCAAGTTTTGCACCTTCTCTGGTAGGTACATCCACATATTGAATCAAAAAATGTTCTTGTACACACTTAACAAATTCCTCTCCATCTAAACCCTTAACACTACGGCAGTCCCAGTCGATGTTTGTAAAGTTAAAATCCCCTACCATAACTACCTTATTATTCTTACAGATAACTGAGATCTCCTTACAAGTTTGTTTCTCAATTTCCTGCTGACTATTAGGGGGTCTATAATACAATCCCAATAAGATGATCATCCCTTTCTTATTTCTCAGTTCCACCAAATAACTTCCCTGGATGTATTTCTGGGAATATCCTCCCTCAGCACAGCTGTAATGCTATTCCTTATCAAAAATGCCACTCCCCCTCCTCTCTTGCCTCCCTTTCTATCCTTCCTGTAGCATTTGTATCCTGGAACATTAAGCTGCCAGTCCTGCCCATCCCTGAGTCATGTTTCCGTAATTGCTATGATATCCCAGTCCCATGTTCCTAACCATTCCCTGAGTTCATCTGTCTTCCCCATTAGGCACCTTGCATTGAAATAAATGCAGTTTTGGTGGCGGCACGGTGGCTCAGTGGTTAGCACTGCTGCCTCATAGCGCCAGAGACCCGGGTGCAATTCCTGCCTCAGGCAACTGTCTATGTGGAGTTTGTACATTCTCCCTGTGTCTGCATGGGTTTTCTCCGGGTGCTCCGGTTTCCTCCCACAGTCCAAAGATGTGCAGGTCAGGTGAATTGGCCATGCTAAATTGCCTGTAGTGTTAGGTGAAGGGGTAAATGTCGGGGAATGGGTCTGGGTGGGTTGATCTTCAGAGGGTCGGTGTGGACTTGTTGGGCCGAAGGGCCTGTTTCCACACTGTAAGTAATCTAATCCAGTTTAATTTATCAGTCCTATCTTGTCCCTGACTGTTTGACCCACTTATTTTCTCAACTGTACCAGTCTTAGATTGACCTATTTCCTCACTATCTCCCTGGGACCCCCCCCCCCCCCCTCCCCCCTTACTAGTCCTCCCGAGCAGCTGTAGCAAATCTCCCTGCCAGTATATTAGTCCCCTTCCAATATTCAGGTGCAATCTATCCTCTTGTACAGGTCACTTCTACCCCAGAAGAGATTCCAATGATCCAAAAATGTGATAATGTGCATTTGCCAGGCTATCTGATATTCACTGGGACTATAATGCTGCCCAGTATCCAGACTATCTGACGTTAAATGGAACTGTGATACTGATTGATATCTCGGTGGTGGGGAATTTGTGGGAACTATGATCCAGTTTGCTATTTAGAGTCGAAAAGTGTGGTGCTGGAAAGAGCACGGGCTGGTCAGGCAGCATCCGAGGAGCAGGAGAGCTGACATTTCGGGAAGAAGCCCTTCATCAGAACTAGGGAGGGGGAAGGGGGCTGAGTGATAAATGGGAGGGGGGTGGGGGGGTGTGTGGCTAGGGGGAAGGTAGGTAGAATGAAGGTGGGAGGTGATTGTGACAGATCGGTGAGGAGGGTGGAGTGGATAGGTGGGAAGGAAGGTGGACAGGTAAGCCAGGTCAAGAGTGCGGAGCTGGGTTGGAGGGTTGGATCTAGGATGATGTGGAGGGGGTGGCGAGATATGGAAACAGGTGAGGCCAGTGTTGATGCCGTGTGGTTGTAGGGTCTCGAGGCAGAAGATGAGGCGTTCGTCATCCAGTTGGCGGGTGGCGGGAGGATACCCAGGATTTGCATGACATTGGGAGAGCTGGGTGAAGGGGAGTTGAAGTGGTTGGCCACAGGGCAGTAGGGTTGTTTGGTGTGTATGAACCAGAGATGTTCCCTCAACCGCTCCATGAGTTAGCACTCGGTCTGCCTGATGTAGAAGAAACCATATCGAGATGAGTAAATGAGGTGGGATGATGTGCAGGAAAATGCTGGATTTGAAATGATCCTTCAGGGCTTTGGACAGAGCTGAGGGGCGAGGTGTGGGCGCAGGTTTTGCACCTTGTGCAGAGGCAGGGGAGGGTGCCAAGTGTAGACGGTGGGTTGGTGGGGAGCATCAACCTAACGATGGAGTCGCGGAGAGAATGGTTTCTGCAGAACACAGATAGTGGTGAGGAGCGAAACATATTTTTGGTGGTGAGGTCTCACTGTAGATGACGGAAATGGTGGAGGATGAAGTGCTGTATCCAGAGATTAGTCAGATGGAGTATGAGGAGCAGGGGCTTTCTATCCTTGTTGCAGTTGTGGGGAGTGGGGTTCGAGGATGAAAGTGCGGGAAGTGGAGGAGATGCGATGGAGGGCATTGTTGATCACGTGGGAGGGGAAATTGTGGTCCTTAAAACAGGAAGCCATCTAGGATGTCCTGGAGTGGAATTGCTCCTCCTGGGAGCAGATACGGTGGAGATGGAGGAATTGGGAGTAAGGCATCATGTTTTTACAGGGGAAGGTGGTGGGAGAGGTCTAATCGAGGTAGCTGTAGGAGTCGAAATAGATGTTTGAAATAGATGTCCATGTCGAACTGGTCACCGGAGGTAGAGACAGGTCCAGAAAGGGAAGAAGGTGTTGGAGATGGTTCAAGTGAACTTGAGGTCAGGTTGCAAGGTGTTAGGGAAGTTGATGAACTGTTCAACCTTGTTGGGGGTGCATGTGGTAGCGCCAATGCAGTCATCGATGTAGCGGAGGAAAAGGTAGGGAATGGCGCTGGTGTAACTGTGCAAGATAGACTGTTCCACATATCCTATGAAGAGGCAGGCGTAGCTGGGGGCTACCCCTTTGGTCTGTAGGAAGTGGGAGGATTCAAAGGAGAAATTATTGAGGGTGAGGACCAGTTCTACCAATTGAATGAGTGTGTCAGTGCAGGAGGTACTGTTAGTTTGGCGGGAGAGGAAGAGACAGAGGGCTTTGAGGCCTTTGTCATGGGGGATGGAAGTGTACAGGGTCTGGATGTCCATGGTGAAGATGCGGGGTTGGGTGCACAGGGAATCAAAAGTCATGGAGGAGGTGGAGAGCGTGAGTGGTGTCCCAGACGTATGTGGGGAGTTCATGGACCAAGGGAGAAAGAACAGGATCAAGATATGAGGAGATGAGTTTGATGAGGCAGGAGCAGGCAGAAACAATCAGTCAACCGGGGCAGTCGGGTTTGTGGATTTTGGGTAAGAGGTGAAGCCGGGTGGTGAGGGGTTGGGGAACTATAAGGTTGGAGGATGTGGACGGGAGATCGCTGAGGTGATAAGGTTGTGGATGTTTTGGGAGATTTTGGCTTGGTGATCACCATCTCATCTACCTTCCTCCAATCCCACTCAACCCCCCCCTCCCCCCACACATTTACCTCTCAGCCCCTTCCCTGTCCACATTCCTGATGAAGGATTTATGCCCAAAATGTTGACCTTGTGAAGCGATAGCCTGGTGATGTTAGGAGAGTCCAGCATCTGCCGTCCTCACTTTGTCTTGTTCAATATGTAGCCTGTGGGATATTCACTGGGAAAATGATACTCCTTACCTCTTCACTGCATCCTACACCTACCTGCTTTATTTGTATTCATTCACTGGGGGATGTGGCCATTTCTGGCTGGCCAGCACTTATTGTCCGTCCCTAGTTGCCCCTTGAGAAGGTGGTGGTGAGCTGCCTTCTTGAACCGCTGCAGTCCACGTAATGTTGGTTGACCACAATATCATTAGAAAGGGAATTCCAGGATTTTGACCCAGTGACAGTGAAGGAACAGCGATATTTTTCCAAGTCAGGATGTGAGTGGCTTGGAGGGGAACCTATGATGGTAATATTCCCATGTATCTGCTGACGCTATCCTTCTAGATGGAAATGGTCGTAGGCTTGGCCGTCCTTGGTGAACTTCTGCAGTGCCTCTTATAGATAGTACACCCTGCTGTGACTGAGCCTTGATGATGGAGCCAGTAGGTTTTTGTGGATGTGGTGCCAATCAAGCGGCAGCTGCTTTGTCCTGGATGGTGTCAAGCTTCTTGGGTGTTGTTGGAGCTGCCCCCATCCAGGGCAAGTGGGGAGTATTCCACCACATGTCTGACTTGTGCCTTGTAGATGGTGGACAGGCTTTGGGGAATCAAAATGTGAATTACTCGCTGCAAATTTCCTAGCCTCTGTCTTATTATATTAATATGGCTTGTCCAGTTGAGTGTTTGGTGGATTTTAACCCCCAGGGTGTTGATATTGGGGATTCAGTGACAGTAACACATTGAATATGTGGGGTGGTAATTAGACTATCCCTTATTTTGTGATGGTCAGTGACTGGTATACGAAGATATCTAGGTTTCACTGGACCTCCTCCTTTTCCAACTGATAGCCATTCAGATAATAATCTGTCTTCCTCTTTTTCTCCCAAAATTGATAAGCTGACATAGATCCACATTGTACTTCATCTGCCATTAATTTGCCGACTCATTCAACTTGTCCAAATTACACTGAAGCATCTCTGCACCCACCTCATGATTCTCCCTTCCACCCAGTTTTGTGTCATCCACAAACTTTGAGATATTACATTGAGTCCCTCATTGAATCATTATTTTATATTGTGACAAGATGGTGTTCAAGCTCTGATCCTTGCAGTAGCCCACTAGTCACTGTCCACCACTAAGAAAATGATCCATTTATTCCTACTCTGAATCCTATCTGTTAACCAGTTCCCTATCTATGTCAGTGCTGTTACAATATGGAGACAGACAGCCAAATCAAATCAGTCCCTGCATTCACAACACAGTAAAATTAATGTATTCAATGCCCCTCAAAATTGACCCCCATGGTTCCTAATCAGACCTTTGAATAAGAGTCTATTCTCTGATCTTTCAATAAACTGATGATTCCCGAAGAAGGGCTCATGCCCGAAACGTCGATTCTCCTGCTCCTTGGATGCTGCCTGATCTGCTGCGCTTTTCCAGCAACACATTTTTCAGCTTTGAATAGCCAGTGCCAGACTTTGTGAATAATCAATACTAGACACCAGGTTTATAGTTAAAACAAAAAGACTGGACAAGTTTTTAACAATACAGTAACTTAAGCAGAGCAAAGTTAAACCAAAAGCTAATCTAATTAATATCCATGTTTTAAACCCAATCTTCTTCTATTCAAACCCCACTCTCACAGACAGACAGACACAGTTAAGGAATAAATCAAAAAGGAAACTGATTCAGATATAACTGAGCAGTTCACTGAAGCAGTTTCCACGATCTGTTACATCACAGTCACATGGGATTGCATCTTGCTTGGTTTCTAATAATACCAATGCATGCCAGTGTGCTCCAAGGAATATTCATTTATTACTAATCAGTAAGAGTCTATTCTCTGATCTTTCAATAAGCTGATGATGAGAGGACAGCCAAGGAGCAATCAAACTGTCCTGTAGTTATTGCAGGCACAATCCTTCTGATCATCACACAGGGAAAACCCTGGCCTCTCCCTGCAACACACAGGCAAAACCCTGGCCTCTCCCTGCATCACACAGGCAAAACCCTGACCTCTCCCTGCATAACACAGGGAAAACCCTGGCCTCTCCCTGCATCACACAGGGAAAACCCTGGCCTCTCCCTGCACCACACAGGCAAAACCCTGGCCTCTCCCTGTATAACACAGGCAAAACCCTGGCCTCTCCCTGCACCACACAGGCAAAACCCTGGCCTCTTCCTGCATAACACAGGCAAAACCCTGGCCTCTTCCTGCATCACACAGGCAAAACCCTGGCCTCTCTCTGCGCCACACAGGCAAAACCCTGGCCTCTTCCTGTATAACACAGGCAAAACCCAGGCCTCTTCCTGCATCACACAGGCAAAACCCTGGCCTCTCCCTGCATCACACAGGCAAAACTCTGGCCTCTCCCTGTATAACACAGACAAAACCCTGGCCTCTCCCTGCATAACACAGACAAAACCCTGGCCTCTCCCTGTATAACACAGGCAAAATCCTGGCCTCTCCCTGTATAACACAGGCAAAACTCTGGCCTCTCCCTGTATAACACAGACAAAACCCTGGCCTCTCCCTGTATAACACAGGCAAAACCCTGGCCTCTCCCTGTATAACACAGGCAAAACTCTGGCCTCTCCCTGTATAACACAGACAAAACCCTGGCCTCTCCCTGCATAACACAGGCAAAACCCTGGCCTCTCCCTGCATCACACAGGCAAAACCCTGGCCTTTCCCTGCATAACACAGACAAAACCCTGGCCTCTCCCTGTATAACACAGACAAAACCCTGGCCTCTTCCTGTATAACACAGACAAAACCCTGGCCTCTCCCTGTATAACACAGACAAAACCCTGGCCTCTCCCTGTATAACACAGGCAAAACCCTGGCCTCTCCCTGCATCACACAGGCAAAACCCTGGCCTCTCCCTGTATAACACAGGGAAAACCCTGGCCTCTCCCTGCATCACACAGGCAAAACCCTGGCCTCTCCCTGCATCACACAGGCAAAACCCTGGCCTCTCCCTGTATAACACAGGCAAAACCCTGGCCTCTCCCTGCATCACACAGGCAAAACCCTGGCCTCTCCCTGCATCACACAGGAAAAACCCTGGCCTCTCCCTGTATAACACAGACAAAACCCTGGCCTCTCCCTGTATAACACAGGCAAAACCCTGGCCTCATTCTGCATAATACAGGCATAACCCTGGTCTCTCTTTGCATCACACAGGCAAAACCCTGGCCTCTCCCTGCATCACACAGGCAAAACCCTGGCCTCTCCCTGCATCACACAGGCAAAACCCTGGCCTCTCCCTGTATAACACAGACAAAACCCTGGCCTCTCCCTGTATAACACAGGCAAAACCCTGGCCTCTCCCTGTATAACACAGACAAAACCCTGGCCTCTCCCTGCATCACACAGGTATAACTCTGGCCTCTCCCTGCATCACACAGGCATAACCCTGGCCTCATTCTGCATAATACAGGCATAACCCTGGCCTCTCCCTGCATAACACAGGCAAAACCCTGGACTCTTCCTGCATCAGACAGGCAAAACCCTGGCCTCTCCCTGCATCACACAGGCAAAACCTTGGCCTCTCCCTGTATAACACAGACAAAACCCTGGCCTCTCCCTGCATAACACAGGCAAAACCCTGGCCTCTCCCTGCATCACACAGGTATAACTCTGGCCTCTTCCTGTATAACACAGACAAAACCTTGGCCTCTCCCTGCATCACACAGGCATAACCCTGGCCTCTCCCTGCATCACACAGGCAAAACTCTGGCCTCTCCCTGTATAACACAGACAAAACCCTGGCCTCTCCCTGCATCACACAGGCATAACCCTGGCCTCTCCCTGCATCACACAGGCAAAACTCTGGCCTCTCCCTGTATAACACAGGCAAAACCATGGCCTCTCCCTGCATAACACAGGCAAAACCCTGGCCTCATTCTGCATCACACAGGCAAAACCCTGGCCTCTCCCTGTATAACACAGACAAAACCCTGGCCTCTTCCTGTATAACACAGGCAAAACCCTGGCCTCTCCCTGTATAACACAGACAAAACCCTGGCCTCTCCCTGTATAACACAGACAAAACCCTGGCCTCTTCCTGTATAACACAGGCAAAACCCTGGCCTCTCCCTGTATAACACAGACAAAACCCTGGCCTCTCCCTGTATAACACAGACAAAACCCTGGCCTCTCCCTGTATAACACAGACAAAACCCTGGCCTCTTCCTGTATAACACAGGCAAAACCCTGGCCTCTCCCTGTATAACACAGGCAAAACCCTGGCCTCTCCCTGTATAACACAGGCAAAACCCTGGCCTCTCCCTGCATAACACAGGCAAAACCCTGGCCTCTCCCTGTATAACACAGGCAAAACCCTGGCCTCTTCCTGTATAACACAGACAAAACCCTGGCCTCTCCCTGTATAACACAGGCAAAACCCTGGCCTCTCCGTGCATCACACAGGCAAAACCCTGGCCTCTCCCTGTATAACACAGGCAAAACCCTGGCCTCTCCCTGCATCACACAGGCAAAACTCTGGCCTCTCCCTGTATAACACAGGCATAACCCTGGCCTCTCCCTGCATCACACAGGCAAAACTCTGGCCTCTCCCTGTATAACACAGGCAAAACCCTGGCCTCTCCCTGCATAACACAGACAAAACTCTGGCCTCTCCCTGTATAACACAGGCATAACCCTGGCCTCTCCCTGCATCACACAGGCAAAACCCTGGCCTCTCCCTGCATCACACAGGCAAAACCCTGGCCTCTCCCTGTATAACAGAGGCAAAACCCTGGCCTCTCCCTGTATAACACAGGCAAAACCCTGGCCTCTCCCTGCATCACACAGGTAAAACCCTGGCCTCTCCCTGTATAACACAGGCAAAACCCTGGCCTCTCCCTGTATAACACAGGCAAAACCCTGGCCTCTCCCTGCATCACTCAGGGAAAACCCTGGCCTCTCCCTACATCACACAGGCAAAACCCTGGCCTCTCCCTACATCACACAGGCAAAACCCTGGCCTCTCCCTGCATAACACAGGCAAAACCCTGGCCTCTCCCTGCATCACTCAGGGAAAACCCTGGCCTCTCCCTGTATAACACAGACAAAACCCTGGCCTCTCCCTGCATCACTCAGAGAAAACCCTGGCCTCTCCCTGTATAACACAGACAAAACCCTGGCCTCTCCCTGCATCACTCAGGGAAAACCCTGGCCTCTCCCTGTATGACTGACCGTCTTTCCAGTAGGATCCAACTAACATCTGCCATCTGTTTCAGCATAAGGTCTCTCCAGAGTCGAATTGCTTATGGAGCACATTTAACAAGAATCAACCTGCAATTAACTTTCAGGCCTGGCCTTAAAAATAAAGCTCTGTTTTATTTGTCTTCTTTTTTTTTTCGAAAAAAGCAAGCTGCAGCACACAATCCAAAGGTTACAGTCAGCTCCCAGCTCCCAGTTCATAGCTCCAAACAAATAATGATTAAAAAAAAAGTAAAAGTAAAATGAATGAAAACTTAGCAAGGGGTCTAACAGTGCACTGTGGTCAATCACGTGTGCTTTCATTTCACATGTTAATCTCTTATGAGGGATTGGAAACCCTTCTGAAACCACATGTGAACATCAAAACATAGGAACCAGGAGCAGGAGGAGGCCGTTCAGCCCCTCGAGTCTGCTGTGCCACTTAATACGTTCATAGCTGATCTCATCTCGGCCTCGATTCCAATTTCTGCTCACTCTCCATAACCCTTCAACCCATTGCTAATGAAAGTCTATCTCCCCCTTAAATTTACTCAATGTCGCAACATCCACTTCACTTTAGGGCCACTTCTTTAAGTATTCTGGGATGTAGATTATCAGATCCTGGGAAGCTGTAGCCCTTTAATCCCATTTATTCTCCCAACATAATTTTTCTACTAATACTGATTTCCTTCCATCCCTCCCTTTCACTAGACCCTGTGCTGTCCTGTTTTGAGATGTTAATTCTATTCTCCTTTGTGAGGACAGAACCAAAATGTGTATTTAATTCGCCTGCCTTCGTTTTGTTCCCCATTTTATCTTTCCCTGTTTCTGATTGTAAAGAGACCTACATTTGTCTTAACTAAATCTTTGTCTCTTCACATACCTGTAGAAGATCTTACAATCAGTTTATAGGTTCCCCACATGCTTACTCTCGTACTCTATATCCCCCTCTTAATCAGTCCCTTTACCCTCCTTTGCTGAAATCTAAACAGCTCCCAATCCTCAGGTCTCCTGCTTTTTGAACAATTTGTATGTCCCTTCCTTGAATCCAGTGCTATCCCTAATTTCTCTTGTTAGTCATGCTTGAACCACCTTTACCGTTTTCATTTTGTCTGATTATCTGATAAAATGATCAGTTTCTGATACTGATCAATGTTCACTCTGCCTGATATTCACCGGGAATATGAGACTCTGTCCTGCTGCCTGACATTTTCCTGTTGATGCTGAATTTGTGGCCTCTAGCTGTGACACATGGCTCATCGCAGAATCTCGGCGAGGTGAGGTCAGTCTGGGTTTCAAACTAATTTTGAGGAATTTTCTCTCGTGTGCCTGTAGATTTTGGAATTACCTGACAAGGGAGTCAAGACTTTTATGCAGGTCAGGCAGAATGTGGAGTTGAGGCACAGCCAGGTCAATCTGACAGATTGTTCGGACAGGCTTGAGGGGCTGAATGGCCTTCACTTGCTCCTATTTCCTATGCACTTGTACTTGGCAGGAACATAGCAATGGCTAAAGGCAAGGAGGCAAGTAAAGATAGCACCTCATCCAGTCTACTCCTCTCACAGCTCATTGTGACTCCTTACTCATCATGGGGGAGTTGATACCCATCACTAAAGTGGGACATTGAGGGCTAAAGAGCCATAGACATTCTGTTGCACTGAATTGCAAGCTTTCAGCCTGGGTGCTGTAACTTGCATGAACTGCCACTGTCTTACAGGTGGTGGGGTGGATGTTCCTGAGCTGCTCTCCACTGGACCCAGATCTGGGGAGGTGGTGGTCATGGGAAGTGGGGGTGGTGGGGTGGATGTTGCCCCAGCTCCATGCAGTGCCCCAGTCTCCAGCAGCCCAGGAGGAGAGCAGATTGTTCACACAGGCTCCACAGACAGTGAGCTGACTGACCATGAAAACAAATCCCAAACACATTACATGGTTCATTGCAGCAAGAACACATTCTTCCTGCTCCCATCAGTCTCTCATTGTGTTCTGTCAGTCTGGACGCCATCCAGGGAATCTCTGGCCACATTCCGAGCCTTGTCCTTCAGCAACCAACAAACAAAACCCCATCTCAGCTGTATACGCAATCAAAAACAAGGCTTGCAGTCCTAGTGACGACTTGCTCAGCAACACCGCCCCCCCCCAAATCTCCCAGCCCCCAGCTTGGATCCAGTGGAATACAGCTCAGCAACAGCTCTCCCACTCTGGATCCAATGGAGAGCAGCTCAGCAACGTCCACCCCACCACCCCCACTCCCCATGACCACCACCGCCCCAGATCTGGATCCAGTAGAAAGCAGCTCAGTAACGTCCACCCCACCACCCCCACTCCCCATGACCACCACCGCCCCAGATCTGGATCCAGTAGAAAGCAGCTCAGTAACACACCTCCAGCCTTGAATCCAGTAAAGATCAGCTCAGCCACACAGCCCAGACCTAGATCCTGTGTAGATCAGTTTAGGAACCCCCCCCCCCAGCCAAGAAACTCCATTCCAAGTGTTTACTTGAGAAGCCAGAAAGAGCAAATCTCAAACTTAAATGTTTAAAAGTGGTTCAGGAGTGAGTGGCTCTTACATCCAAATGTTTTCATAGGGTCCGGGAGAGATTTGTTTGCAGCATTTACAGTTACAGTGAGGTTCTATGCCAATCTCCAGATATTTATAGAGGGACTGGACCAGACAAATCCCCAGCCTCTAATGGAGGTCCATGGCGTCTGATGCCAGCACCAAATGTTTACACAGGAATCCAGAGTGACTAATGGCTTCCAGATGTTGACATGGCCCCCAGAGACTATCCCTAATTCCGGTGGTACATGCTGTCAGGCTGCTTTCTTTCTCCCTCTCAGACAGGCAGCCGCTGAAACACAGAGCCTGATGTCGATCTGAGTCAGCCTGGGTACAGCTGGTCATATGAAGAAAGTTGGTCACATGCTCAACTCTGAATCACAAGCCTCCAGCTTCAAGACACTCTGGGGCTAGACTGCCAAACGTAAAGCTAACACTCCAGTTCCGAACGAGTGTGGCACTATCAGGGATATTGTCCTTTGGATGACAAATTAAACTGAGTCTTCAAGAGTTAGCTCAGGTAAAGGTCTCAGAGACACCTTTCTGTGTTCCTGTTTGGGCTTGTCTACAGGATGTTTGAATGTAGAGTGTTTGCTTTCTTATCCCTGGAGTGATGGTCCCAATTAAATAATTCTATTCATTAAATAATGTTTTGTGTGACCATTAAAATAGAAAGAAGGTTATTCATTACCACAGACTCACTCTGAAGTTTTTATTGTGGTGTATCTCTCTCTTATCCCCACATACCCAAAGCAAGGTAAAGACTAAAAAAAAAGAAGTTATTATAACCCTCTCAGTCTCTTTCATAGTGGGCCTGTAGTTTCCTAGATGATTGAGACGCTTTAAATGAGGAGTTGATGAAGTGAAGAGTTCTCAATGTGCTGTGAAGTTTCTCACGGTGGAAGTTACAGGGTTTTGCCACTCAGCTGGACTCCATGCTGGATCAGAGAGAGGTGTCCCCTCTGCTATGATCTCTCACCTTCAAGGTAACTGCTGCTTATTACCTTGGTTTCTTGAAAGGTCGATAGGTTTTCGTGCAATTTTCTCTGTCAGCAAGTAACGTGGGTCAATCTTGAAGAGAAAATGAGGTCTGCAGATGCTGGAGATCAGAGATGGAAATGTGTTGCTGGAGAAGCGCAGCAGGTCAGGCAGCATCTAGGGAACAGGAGAATCGACGTTTCGGGCATTAGCCCTTCTTCAGGAATGAATCTTGAAGGCAGGCGTTTAAAGTGTTTCCCTCGTCGTATGATACTCACAACTTCAATGTCCTTTTCTCCAAACCAAGGGTAATGTTGGCGTCGCCATCCAGTATTATCATTTGCTACTTGGAGATTCACCCAGCATGGTTTGGGTGAGGGAAACCATCAAAGGATGGCCCATTCACCAACAGCCTACACAAGATTGTCCACAACAGCTGTCTGGGAAACTGTAGGCCTTATTTGATGATCCACCGAAGATTTGTGTGAATTCTCATGTGTGCTGTGAAGATTCATATTTAATTAGATATTTTATTGAGACTCATGACTTACTGGAGATCCAAATGTCAGAAGTCCCACGGTTTGTAGCAGTCCATTTCAACAACCTGTATCCGACTCAATTCTGAAAATACTGACTTGAAGTTCCCCACATACTGGAGCTGACACAGCGGCATTATTCTGAGCAAAGTAGGAATCTCTCAACTTGCTCTGTTAATGAACCTCACGCAACTCAATGATCTGGTCAATATTAGAACATTCTCTGTCTCACTGAGCAGCCAGAGGAAATTTATTTGGGCTGGCAAGCTCAGGAGAACATTCCTTTTCTTGACAAGACATCTTCCTGTGGCTTCATCTTGCAAAAAAAGCAGCAAAGGGGCAGTAAAGCCAGGTGATATTTCCTGGGGTGATGTAAGTGGTATTTCATTAACATATCACACGGACCGAACCACCTCGAACATGGTGATCACACGGACCGAACCATCTCGAACATGGTGATCACACGGACCGAACCATCTCGAACATGGTGATCACACGGACCGAACCACCTCGAACATGGTGATCACACGGACTGAACCATCTCGAACATGGTGATCACACGGACCGAACCATCTCGAACATGGTGATCACACGGACTGAACCACCTCGAACATGGTGATCACACGGACTGAACCATCTCGAACATGGTGATCACACGGACCGAACCACCTCGAACATGGTGATCACACGGACCGAACCATCTCGAACATGGTGATCACACGGACCGAACCATCTCGAACATGGTGATCACACGGACCGAACCATCTCGAACATGGTGATCACACGGACCGAACCATCTCGAACATGGTGATCACACGGACCGAACCATCTCGAACATGGTGATCACACGGACCGAACCATCTCGAACATGGTGATCACACGGACTGAACCATCTCGAACATGGTGATCACACGGACTGAACCATCTCGAACATGGTGATCACACTGGCCGAAGTGGCCAGAAGCAGAGATGCCTGTGACCAGCCGGCCCTGTGTGGAGTGTGGTGACAGCCAGCAGTTACACTGCATGGAAACCTGCTGCCTTGGTGAGCTGCAGAGAGCCTGCGGAAAGAGACTGGGATGTTTTTACCTTTGCTTCTTGTTTCTCTGACCTATGGTTATACTTGTATAGCTGTAATGTAACTTTATTTTCTTCATTTCTCTATTCTGTAACTAAGGATTGTACCGAGACATCCCCCCCACCTAACATGGTCCTGTAAGTGGCGATGTACAAACTTTTCACTGTATAGAGTCATAGAGATGTACAGCACGGAAACAGACCCTTCGGTCCAACTCATCCATGCTGACAATTCCTAACCTAATCTAGTCCCATTTGCCAGCACCCGGCCCATATCCCTCCAAACCCTTCCTATTCATATACCAATCCAGATGCCTTTTAAATGTTGTAATTGTACCAGCCTCCACCACATCCTCTGGCAGCTCATTCCATACACACACCACCCTCTGTGTGAAGAAGTTGCCCCGTAGGTCCCTTTAATATCTTTCCTCTCTCACCCTTAACCTATGCCCTCTAGTTCTGGACTCCCTGACCCCAGGGAAAAGACCTTGTCTATTTACCCTATCCATGCCCCTCATAAATTTATAAACCTCTATAAGGTCACCCCTCAGCCTCCGACGCTCCAGGGAAAACAGCCCCAGCCTGTTCAGCCTCTCCCTGTAGCTCAAATCCTCCAACCCTGGCTACATCCTTGTAAATCTTTTCTGAACCCTTTCAAGTTTCACAACATCTTTCCGATAGGAAGGAGACCAGAATTGCACGCAATATTCCAACAGTGGCCTAACCAATGTCCTGTACAGCTGCAACCTGACCTCCCAACTCCTGTACTCAATACTCTGACCAATAAAGGAAAGCATACCAAACGCCTTCTTCACTATCCTACCTACCTGCGACTCCACTTTCAAGGAGCTATGAACCTGCACTTTAAGACCTCTTTGTTCAGCAACATTCCCTAGGACTTTACTATTAAATGTATAAGTCCTGCTAAGATGTGCTTTTCCAAAATGAAGTTCCTCACATTTATCTGAATTAAACTCCATCTGCCAATTCTCGGCCCATTGGCCCATCTGATCAAGATTCTGTTGTAATCTGAGGTAACCTTCTTCGCTGTGCACTACACCTCCAATTTCGGTGTCAACTGCAAACTTACTAACTCTACTTCATGTGACAAGAAAGCTCATTCATTCATTGCTGTTTGTGGCAGATTGCTGAATGCTGGCACATCAAGAGTGACTACACTTCAAAACTGTTTCACTGGTTCAAAGAATACTGATAGTGGTCAGAAAAAGTGCTACATAAATGCAAAACTATATTTTAAATGGCTCAATGGAACTGACATAAGGGCAATTATGGTGGCTATTAGAATCTGGCTTTACCAGTGATTGTCTTAGCGCAAGAATTAATCTGAAAATAAATATCCACTGCTACAGTGTCGGATGGTCAGTGCTGAGGGAATGGGCACTGTTGGGAGGGTCAGTGCTGAGGGAATGGGCACTGTTGGGAGGGTCAGTGCTGAGGGAATGGGCACTGTTGGGAGGGTCAGTGTTGAGGGAATGGGCACTGTTGGGAGGGTCAGTGTTGAGAGAATGGGCACTGTTGGGAGGGTCAGTGCTGAGGGAATGGGCACTGTTGGGAGGGTCAGTGCTGAGGGAATGGGCACTGTTGGGAGGGTCAGTGCCTAGGGAATGGGCACTGTTGGGAGGGTTAGTGCCTAGGGAATGGGCACTGTTGGGAGGGTCAGTGCCTAGGGAATGGGCACTGTTGGGAGGGTCAGTGCTGAGGGAATGGGCACTGTTGGGAGGGTCAGTGCTGAGGGAATGGGCATTGTTGGGAGGGTCAGTACTGAGGGAGGCAGTACCAAGGGTCAGTGCTGGGAGAGCTCTGCAGTCATTGTGTCAGACCAAGGGAACATTATACTGTTAGAGTACAATTCTGGAAATCTGAAACAGAAACAGAAATTGCTGGTGAAACTCAGCAGGTCTGGCAGCGTAGAGTCATACAGCAGAGAAACAGACCCTACGGTCCAACCCATCCACACCGACCATATTCCCAAACTAAACTCGCCCCACCTGCCTGTATTTGACCCATATCCCTCTAAATCTTTCCTACTCATGTACTTACCCAAAAGTCTTTGAAATGTGGTAACTGTACCTGCATCCACTCGTCTGACAGCTCATTCCACACACACTCTCTGTGTGAAAAAAGGTTGCCCCTAATGTCCTTTTTAAAGCTTTCTCGTCTGATCTTAAAAATACGTCCCTAGTTTTGAACTCCTTCACCTTAGGGAATAGACCTTTGCTATTCATCCTGTCCGAGTGCCTCATGGGAAGCAAGGGAGGAGATTGCAGAGCCATTGGCCTTGATTTTTATGTCCTCTTTGTCTACAGGAGTAGTGCCAGAAGACTGGAGGATAGCAAATGTGGTTCCCTTGTTCAAAAAGGGGAGTAGGGATAACCCTAGTAACTATAGGCCGGTGAGTCTCACTTCTGTTGTGGGCAAAGTCTCAGAGAGAATTGTAAGGGATAGGATTTATGCACATCTGGATAGGAATAATGTGATCAAGGATAGTCAGCATGGTTTTGTGAAGGGCAGGTCGTGCCTCACAAACCTTATTGAATTCTTTGAAAAGGTGACGAAGGAGGTTGATGAGGGGAAAGCGGTAGATGTGGTATATATGGATTTTAGTAAGGCGTTTGATAAGGTTCCCCATGGTAGGCTACTGCAGAAAATACGGAGATATGGCATTGAGGGTGAGTTGGAGGTTTGGATTAGGAATTGGCTGGATGGAAGAAGACAGAGGGTAGTAGTTGATGGCAAAGTTTCTTCATGGAGTGCCGTCACTAGCGGTGTTCCGCAAGGATCTGTTTTGGGACCATTGCTGTTTGTCATTTTTATAAATGACCTGGAAGAGGGGTTAGAAGGTTGGGTGAGCAAGTTTGCGGATGATACGAAAGTCGGAGGAGTTGTTGACAGTGAGGAAGGATGTGGCAGGTTACAGCAGGATATAGAGAAGCTGCAGAGCTGGGCAGAAAGGTGGCAAATGGAATTCAATGTAGCTAAGTGTGAGGTGATTCACTTTGGGAAGAATAACAAAAAGATGGGGTACTGGGCTAATGGTCGGATACTTGGTAGTGTGGATGAGCAGAGGGATCTTGGTGTCCATGTACACAGATCTCTGAAAGTTGCCACCCAGGTAAATAGTGCGGTGAGGAAGGCATATGGCGTACTGGCTTTTATTGGTAGAGGAATTGAGTTCCGGAGTCCTGAGGTCATGATGCAGTTGTATAAGACTCTGGTGCGGCCGCATCTGGAATATTGTGTGCAGTTTTGGTCGCCATACTATAGGAAGGATGTGGAGGCACTGGAACGGGTGCAGAGGAGGTTTACCAGGATGTTGCCTGGTATGGAAGGAAGATCGTATGAGGAAAGACTGAGACACTTGGGGCTGTTTTCATTAGAGAAAAGAAGGTTTAGGGGTGACTTGATTGAGGTGTACAAGATGATTAGGGGGTTAGATAGGGTTGACAGTGTGAACCTTTTCCCGCGTATGGAGTCGGGTATTACAAGGGGGCATAGCTTTAAATTAAGGGGGGGTAGATATAGGACTGAAGTTAGGGGTAGGTTCTTCACTCAGCGAGTCGTAAGTTCATGGAATGCCCTGCCAGTAGCAGTGGTGGACTCTCCCTCTTTATGGGCATTTAAGCGGGCATTGGATAGGTATATGGAGGATAGTGGGTTAGTATAGGTTAGGTGGGCTTGGATCGGCGCAACATCGAGGGCCAAAGGGCCTGTACTGTGCTGTATTCTTCTATGTTCTATGTTCTAAACCTCTGTAAGGTCATCCCTCAACCTCCTATGCTCCAGGGAAAAATGTCCCAGCCAATACAAGCCTCTCTTTATAACTCAAACCCTCCACACCTGGAAACATCCTGATGATGAATCTTTTCTGAACCCCCTCTGATTTAATAACATCCTTCCTAGGGCACTGGTCCTGAAATAACATGGTTTTAGCACAATAGGGTGGCACAGTTGTTCAAGGGTGGCATGGTGGCTCAGTAGTTAGCACTGCTGCCTCACAGCGCCAGCTTCGATTCCAGCCTTGGGCAGCCAAAAGAGAAAATACTGGAAAATCTCAGCAGGTCTTGCAGCATCTGTAAGGAGAGAAAAGAGCTGACGTTTCGAGTCCAACTGACCCTTTGTCAAAGCTGGGCAGCCGTCTGTGGGGAGTTTGCACATTCTCCCCGTGTCTGCGTGGGTTTCCTCCAGGTGCTCCGGTTTCCCCCCACAATCCAAAGATGTGCAGGTTAGGGTGAATTGGCCATGCTAAATTGCCCCTAGTGTTAGGTGCATTAGTCAGAGGGAAATGGGTCTGGGTGGGTTACTCTTCAGAGGGTCGGTGTGGACTTGTTGGGCTGAAGGGCCTGTTTCCACACTGTAGGGAATCTAATCTAAATTGCGCATAGTGTTCAGGGATGTGCAGATTAAGTGCATTTAGTCATGGGAAATGTAGAGTAATAAGGAATGGGCCTGAGTGGAATACTCTAGGGAGGGTTGGTGTGGACTTGTTGGGCCAAAATGGCCTGTTTCCACACTGTAGCGATTCTATGATTCATTCCCACGTTCTCCTAGATGCATTGTCACATTGTATGGGTTATGTACAGTGCAGCTAATTTATTTTCTCTTGGATCTTATAATCACTAACTGAGCTTTTCTTCGGTCCTGGTGCGTTACCCACAATCCCTTTGCTTACCTATCCCTTTTCATACCTCTGTCTCTCTGGGCTCCATCTCCACCTATCCACTCACCTCTCTTCCACCACCCATCCCTCCTCCACAAACCCATCTTCACCAGAAATGCTGCTGTTCTCCTGCTTGCCATCAGCTCTGGGGAAGAGTCTCTGGAGCTGAAACGTTAACTCTGCTTTCTCTGTGCACAGATGCTGCCAGACCTGCTGAGTTTCTCCAGCAATTCCAGTCTGTGTGCCATTGCCCTGTGGAAAGGCCGGTGATTTGGGTGCTGACTCTGCCCGATAGTCCAGGCGGATTGCTGCCCTGATTGAGGTGCTGACAGAGCTCAGTCTGTCCTGAGCTGCTCATATTGGAGTGTCTTGGCCCCATTCCAAAGAAGGGCACGTGTGTGCCAATTCATCCCCCATGCCACGTCACTAGAAAAAAAAATTGGGCGCTGTTGTTTGTGGGAGCTTACTGTGCCACATTTCCTGCATTTCCACAGAGGCTGCAGTCATAAAGTTTTCTGCTTGTTGAGTCAAAACTAACTTGGGATGTCTTGTGGCTGTAACAGGCGCTACCTGAAGGCATGTTTCCTTGCTGTGAATGATCCTTTTGGGAGTTGCGCGGGTGTTTTTAACTTGCAGGCTGACTCTGTGAGCTGCGGTGGGGTGGTAGCCCGAGGAGCAGCCATGTCCTGGGCAGACAGCCGTGTATCGTGAACCTGAGTAGTGATAGGTGGAGACTCAGTGTCTTCCCACAGCAACTCTCCAATGGTCTGTGGGTTGTACAAAGGAAATTACATTTAAAATGTCTAACACATGGTTAATTATAGGCTGGCTTAACTGTGGATTTGTTTCCCAGTGTTTCAATTTGCCAATTAAATAGGAGTTGCAGAATGAAAAGTCTGACAGATCAGTGATGGGCTGCCCCCTGCTGGAGCCCTACAGCTTTGTCTGAGCTACTCAGAAATCTAAAAGCAGAGGAGCACCAGGACTCCCAGGAGAGCAAATGCCGCTCCCTCACTCAGTGCCTACTCCCTCAGCACTGACCCTCCGACAGTGCGGCACTCCCTCGGCACTGACCCTCCGACAGTGCGGCACTCCCTCGGCACTGACCCTCCGACAGTGGGGCACTCCCACAGCACTGACCCTCCGACAGTGCCCACTCCCTCAGCACTGACCCTCCGACAGTGCCCACTCCCTCAGCACTAACCCTCCGACAGTGCGGCACTCCCTCAGCACTGACCCTCCGACAGTGCCCACTCCCTCAGCACTGACCCTCCGACAGTGCGGCACTCCCTCAGCACTGACCCTCCGACAGTGCCCACTCCCACAGCACTGATCCTCCAACAGTGCCCACTCCCACAGCACTGACCCTCCGACAGTGCAGTACTCCCTCAATACTGACCCTCCGACCGTGCAGTACTTACTCAACATCGACCCTCCGACAGTGCGGCTCTCCCTCAGCACTGACCCTCCGACAGTGCGGCACTCCTTCAGCACTGACCCCTCCGACAGAGCGGCACTCCCTCAGCACTGACCCTCCGACAGTGCCCACTCCCACAGCACTGATCCTCCAACAGTGCCCACTCCCACAGCACTGACCCTCCAACAGTGCAGTACTCCCTCAGCACTGACCCTCCGACAGTGCGGCACTCCTTCAGCACTGACCCCTCCGACAGAGCGGCACTCCCTCAGCACTGACCCTCCGACAGTGCCCACTCCCACAGCACTGATCCTCCAACAGTGCCCACTCCCTCAGCACTGTCCCTCCGACAGTGCGGCACTCCCTCAGCACTGACCCTCCGACCGTGCAGTACTTACTCAGCACTGACCCTCCGACAGTGCAGCACTCCCTCAGCACTTACCCTCCGACAGTGCGGCACTCACTCAGTACTGACCCTCCAACAGTGCGGCACTCCCTCAGCACTGACCCTCCGACAGTGCGGCATTCCCTCTGCACTGACCCTCCGACAGTGCAGCACTCCTTCAACATCGACCCTCCAACAGTGCGGCACTCCCTCAGCACTGACCCTCTGACAGTGCGGCGCTCCCTCAGCACCGACCCTCCAAGAGTGCGGCACTTTCTCAGCACCGACCCTCCGACATTTCAGCGGTCCCTCAGCACTGACCCCCTGTTGTATGTTCCCGTGGTCAGTCCCAAACCCCTTCCCCTCTTTCTGAAGCCGTATTCACCAGGACACTAGTGCCAAGTCTGGTTCAAATGAAGCCCACTCCTGCACAGCATTTCCATGTATCTCTGTTTCTTTGATCCAATCAGCAATCAAAACTCTGTAACTGTTCCCAAAATGTTCCTAATAAGTTGCTTTCAATCTCATTTTTGACATTTTCAGTATATCCCAGCTCAGTAGCTGTTGTAGGGAAAGTGTTCCAACGTCTTCTTGTCGGGGTGGGGGGAGCGGGGGAGGGAGGTGGGGTCGGGTTTCCTGATCTGGACCCTGAAAGATTGTGTCCCTGAAACCTGTCTTTCTCCCCACCATCTCGGAGCAATTGTTTCTCTCTTATTTTTATCTGCGAAAACCCTTTAATACTTTGGAATATAATTTGGGAAAGTGTGAGGTCATGCACGTTGGTAGGACGAATAGAGACATGGACTATTTTCTAACTGGGGAGAAAATTCAGAAGTCTAAAGAGACTTGGGAGTTCTAGTTCAGGATTCTCTCAAGATGAACTTGCAGGTTGAGTTAGTAGCTAGGAAGGAAAATGGCATTTATTTTCAGAGGACATGAATATAAAAGCAGGGATGTATTTCTAAGGCTCTGGTCAGACCACATTTGGAGTATTGTGCGCAGTTTTGGGCCCCATATCTCAGGATGGATGTACTGGCCTTGGAGCGTGTTCAGAGGAGGTTCACGAGAATGATCCCAGGAATGAAAAGCTTAACATTTGAGGAATGTTTGAGGACTCTGGGCCTATACTTGATAGAGGTTAGAAGGATGGCGGGGGGGGGGGGGGGGGGGGGGGGGGGGTGGCGAGGGGGAGTGGATCTAATTGAAACTTACAGAATACTGAATGGTTCAGACAGAATAGATGTTGGGAAGATGTTTCCATTGGTAGGACAGAGCAGGACCCGAGAGCACAGCCTTACAGTAAAGAACGGAGATAAGGAGAAGCTTCTTCAGCCAGAGAATGGGGAATCTATGAATGCATTGCCACAGAAGGCTGTGGAGGCCAGGTCATTGAGTATATTTATGACCAAGATAGATAGGCTCTTCTTGTCAAAGGGATCAAGGGTTATGGGGAGAAAGTGGGGGAATGGGATTGAGAAACTTATCATCCATAATTGAATGGTGGAGCAGACACAATGGACTGAATGGCCTAATTTCTGCTCCTATATCTTATGGTCTTAAAGTCTCAATCACCTTCTGCACCTCAGCCTTTAATCTTCCATAACTATGGGTCTATGTAACACAAACTAGGATCTGAATTCTTGGAGATCCATTATCATTCTGGGTGAGGGTGCCAGGTGGGTGAGGGTTCCGGGCGGATAATGTGACCGGACAAGACAGTCTACTATGTGTCTGTTGGGGGAGGGGCTGCCAGGTGGTGAGGATTCCAGGAAGGTGCCAGGTGGGTAAGAGTGCCAATTTTGTGAGGGTGCCAGGTGGGTGAGGGCACCAGGTGGGTGAGGGTGCCACATGGGTGAGGATGCCAGGTGGGTGAGGGGTAAGTATCAGGTGGGTAAGTTGTGGGTAGATTTGAGAGGGGTGGGTCAGGATATGGAGAAGCTGGCAATGTCTGCTCGGGTCAGAGAGATGTCAGCTCGGGAAGGAGGGGGCACCGTCTTGGGTCAGGTCGGGTTGGTCAAAGTGGGTAGGGGGAGGGGAAGTGCTGAGTTGTGGTATTGTGAAGGTATTGTTGCAGTCGTGTGGAGCTGGGAGCTGCTGTGATCGCAGATGGGCTATGTGGCACCTTGAGGGGTGTCTGGGTTAGGGGGTCGTGGGCTGTGGTGGGTGAGGGGGTGTACTCTGGGGCTAGGGGCAGTCAATGGTTATCCAGGGATTAACAACTTAAGAAAAGTGGAGCAGCTTTCCACTCCTGAGTAACTGTTAGCAGAACTGAGTCAGAACCCTCTGCAGTTTGTAACTCCAGGGGTATTTTCTGGACTGTTCCAGACAGGGAAATTCCAATTAGCCAGGAAAATCCCATGGAATCTGCTGCATTGAGAATTCTCACAGGATCAACTCCTGTCTGTACTGCTCCAGTGAGTATCTGACCATTGTAATAGTCGGTGACTGTTGTGTGGGTGTTCAGGTGGGCTCTCATCTGATTTCAATCTATTTGGTGCACAATAACCAGCCATTTGCAGTACTGTCATTCCCCCCACCCCCACCCCACCATCCCTGACTAAGGCCAGCATCCCATTAGCCTTGCCCACTATTCTTTACATGAGTTCGTACAGTCATAGAGTCATAGAGATGTACAACATGGAAACAGACCCTTCGGTCCAACTCATCCATGCCATCCAGATATCCTAATCTAATCTAGTCCCACCTGCCAGCACCCGGCCCATATCCCTCTAAACCCTTCCTATTCATATACCCATCCAGGTGCCTTTTACATGTTGTAATTGTACCAGCCTCCACCACTTCCTCTGGCAGCTCATTCCATACACGTACCACCCTCTGTGTGAAGAAGTTGCCCCGTAGGTCCCTTTAGTATCTTTCCCCTCTCACCCTTAACCTATGCCCTCTAATTCTGGACTCCCTGACCCCAGGGAAAAGACCTTGTCTATTTATCCTATCCATGCCCCTCATAAATTTATAAACCTCTATAAGGTCACCGCTCAGCCTCCGACGCTCCGGGGAAAACAGCCCCAGACTGTTCAGCCTCTCCCTGTAGCTCAAATCCTCCAACCCTGGCAACATCCTTGTAAATCTTTTCTGAACACTTTCAAGTTTCACAACAACTTTCCGATAGGAAGGAGACCAGAACTGCACGCAATATTCCAGCAGTGGCCTAACCAAGGTCCTGTACAGCCGTAACATGACCTCCCAACTCCTGTACTCAATACTCTGACCAATAAAGGAAAGCATACCGCACGCCTTCTTCACTCTCCTATCTACCTGCGACTCCACTTTCAAGGAGCTATGAACCTGCACCCTGCTTTTAACAAATTCTGCATCTCTGCACATCCTCACAGTCCTGAGCTTCTCACCGTTCAGAAACACACTGATTTCTCTCTCTCTCTTTGTCTGTCAGATGCAAAGTGGGTAACAGTTTCCTACACTTGGAGGGTTGGCAGCCAATGGGCATAGATCTTGAGACACGTGGTGAGATGACCAGGCTGGAGAAGGAAATGTTTCTTTGCAGACTGAGTTTTTACAATTTGGAGTGTGCACCAGAAAGGGCAATGGAAGCAGATTCTGTAATAACTGACAGAAAGGAAGAACAGGGGAGTGAGTCCAGGATAGACACAGGTATAACAGGCTGAATGGCCTCCTCACGTGGAACAATACTCACTGCCTATCTGTGATGTTGGAAGCCTGAGGGTTGGAACCTTCAATGCAGTTGCGAGCTCTGGCCATTAGATGGGAGTGTGGAGCAGTCTTTATTCTCAATTGTCAAGTTCAATTCTCACTCTGGACAGAACGCCCCTGGTGCTCACCTTCCACCCTACCAACCTTCGCATAAACCAAATCATCCGCCGACATTTCCGCCACCTCCAAACGGACCCCACCACCAGGGATATATTTCCCTCCCCAACCCTTTCTGCCTTCCGCAAAGACCGTTCCCTCTGTGACTACCTGGTCAGGTCCACGCCCCCCTACGACCCACCCTCCCATCCTGGCACTTTCCCCTGCCACCGCAGGAACTGTAAAACCTGCGCCCACACCTCCTCCCTCACCTCTATCCAAGGCCCTAAAGGAGCCTTCCACATCCATCAAAGTTTTACCTGCACATCCACTAATATCATCTATTGTATCCGTTGCTCCCGATGCGGTCTCCTCTACATTGGGGAGACTGGGCGCCTCCTAGCAGAGCGCTTTAGGGAACATCTCCGAGACACCCGCACCAATCAACCACACTGCCCTGTGGCCAAACATTTCAACTCCCCCTCCCACTCTGCCGAGGACATGGAGGTCCTGGGCCTCCTTCACCGCCGCTCCCTCACCACCAGACGCCGGGAGGAAGAACGCCTCATCTTCCGCCTCGGAACACTTCAACCCCAGGGCATCAATGTGGACTTCAACAGTTTCCTCATTTCCCCTTCCCCCACCTCACCCTAGTTCTAAACTTCCAGCTCAGCACTGTCCCCATGACTTGTCCGGACTTGTCCGACCTGCCTTTCCCACCTATCCACTCCACCCTCCCCCTGCCCCCGACCTATCACCTTCATCCCCTTCCCCACTCACCTATTGTACTCTATGCTACTTTCTCCCCACCCCCACCCTCCTCTAGCTTATCTCTCCACATTTCAGGCTCTCTGCCTTTATTCCTGATGAAGGGCTTTTGCCCGAAACGTCGATTTTGAAGCTCCTTGGATGCTGCCTGAACTGCTGTGCTTTTCCAGCACCACTAATCCAGAAGAGGGTGGGGCTGTCAAACTGAACAATTTCAGGTTTATCGGGCAGTTAGCTGTCACCTTGTTTCCTGTGACTTTCCATCTGGAGTTGCATTTCATTCCCGAATGTTTCAAAGTGCACTTAGAGAAGGTTGGTCGTTGCTGTGATGTAAGAACTGCAGCAAGCTGTCTGTGCACAGAAAGATCCCATAATCACCATCGAGGCAGTGAAGAGATTGCTATCTGTTGGGAGGACAGAAGCATAGAAACCAGGAGTAGCAGTAGGCCGTTCTGCAGCCAGACAATGTGATCATATGGGAAGGGGATGAGATTCCGAAGGGAGATTACAGAGAGTTTGGCAAGAATTTAAAAATGAGGTCCTCGAGAGTTCTCCTGTTCCTTGGATGCTGCCTGACCTGCTGCACTTTTCCAGCAACACATTTTCAGCTCTGATCTCCAGCATCTACAGCCCTCACTTTCTCCTCGAGAGTAGTAATGTCTGGATAACTCCCAGTGCTACGAGCTAGTGAGGACAGGAATAGGAGGATAGAGCAGATGAATGCATGGCTGAGGAGCTGGTGTGTAGGAGAAGGATTCACATTTTTGGATCATTGGAATCTCTTCTGAGGTAGAAGTGACCTGTACAAGAAGGACGGATTGCACCTGAATTGGACAGTAGTCATGATTTAGAGATGCCGGTGTTGGACTGGGGTGTACAAAGTTAAAAATCACACAACGCCAGGCTATAGTCCAACAGGTTTCATTGGAAGCACACTAGCTTTCGGAGCGACGCTACGACCACCACCTGATGAAGGAGTGTCGCTCCGAAAGCTAGTGCTTCCAATTAAACCTGTTGGACTATAACCTGGTGTTGTGTGATTTTTAACTTGAATTGGAAGGGGACTAATATACTGGCCGGGAGATTTGTTAGAGCTGTTCAGGAGCATTTAACTTAGTAAACTGGGGGTGGGACCCAGGGAGATAGTGAGGAAAGAGATCAATCTGAGACTGGTACAGCTGAGAAAAAGAGTGAGTCTAACAGTCAGGGCAGGCAGGGACTAAGGAGAGAACAAGGTAGGACTGATAAACTCAACTGCATTTATTTCAATGCAAGGGGCCTAACAGGGAAGGCAGATGAACTCAGGGCATGGTTAGGAACATGGGACTGGAATATCATAGCAATTACAGAAACATGACTCAGGGATGGGCAGGACTGGCAGCTTAATGTTCCAGAATACAAATGCTACAGGAAGGATAGAAAGGGAGGCAAGAGAGGAGGGGGAGTGGCATTTTTGATAAGGGATAGCATTACAGCTGTGCTGAGGGAGGATATTCTCAGAAATACATCCAGGGAAGTTATCTGGGTGGAACTGAGAAATAAGAAAGGGCTGATCACCTTATTGGGATTGTACTATACACTCCCTAATAGTCAGAGAAAATTGAGAAACAAACTTGTAAGGAGATCTCAGCTATCTGTAAGAATAATAGGGTGGCTATGGTAGGGGATTTTAACTTTCTAAACATTGACTGGGACTGCCATAGTGTTAAAGGTTTAGATGGAGAGGAATTTCTTAAGTGTGTCCAAGACAATTTTCTGATTCAGTATGTGGATGTACCTACTAGAGAAAGTGCAAAACTTGACCTACTCTTGGGAAATAAGGCAGGGCAGGTGACTGAGGTGTCAGTGGGGGACCACTTTGGGGCCAGCGACCATAATTCTATTAGATTTAAAATAGTGATGGAAAAGGATAGACCAGATCTAAAAGTTGAAGTCCTAAATTGGAGAAAGGCTAATTCTGATGATATTAGGCAAGAACTTTCAAAAGCTGATTGGAGGCAGATGTTCGCAGGTAAAGGGATGGCTAGAAAATGGGAAGCCTTCAGAAATGAGATAACGAGAATCCAGAGAAAGTATATTCTTGTCAGGGTGAAAGGGAAGGCTGATAGGTACAGGGAATGCTGGATGATTAAAGAAATTGAGGGTTTGGTTAAGAAAAAGAAGGAAGCATATGTCAGGTATAGACAGGATAGATCGAGTGAATCCTTAGAAGAGTATAAAGGCAGTAGCAGTATACTTAAGAGGGAAATCAGGAAGGCAAAACGGGGACATGAGATAGCTTTGGCAAATAGGGTTAAGGAAAATCCAAAGGGTTTTTACAAATATATTAAGGACAAAAGGGTAACTAGGGAGAGAATGGGGCCCCTCAAAGATCAGCAAGGCGGCCTTTGTGTGGAGCCACAGAAAATGGGGGAGATACTAAATGAATATTTTCCATCAGTATTTACTGTAGAGAAGGATATGGAGGTTATAGAATATAGGGAAATAGATGGTGACATCTTGAAAAATGTCCATATTTCATAGGAGGACGTCTGGATGCCTTGAAATGCATCAAAGTGGATAAATCCCCAGGACCTGAACAGGTGTACCCAAGAACCCTGTGGGAAGCTAGAGAAGTGATTGCTGGGCCTCTTACTGAGATATTTGTATCATCGATATTCACAGGTGAGGTGCCGGAAGACTGGAGGTTGACAAACGTGGTGCCATTGTTTAAGAAGGACAGTAAAGACAAGCCAGGGAACTATAGACCGGTGAGCCTGACCTCGGTGGTGGGCAAGTTGTTGGAGGGAATCCTGAGGGACAGGATGTACATGTATTTGGAAAGGCAAGGTAGATGTGATCTACATGGACTTCAGTAAGGCGTTCGACAAGTATCCTCATGGGAGACTGATTAGCAAGGTTAGATCTCATGGAATACAGGGAGAACTAGCCATTTGGATGCAAAACTGGCTCAAAGGTAGAAGACAGAGGGTGGTGGTGGAAGGATATTTTTCAGACTGGAGGCCTGTGACCAGTGGTGTGCCACAAGGATCAGTGCTGGTAGGTGGGGTGGGATATCTGGTCGGCATGGACAAGTTGGACCGAAGGGTCTGTTTCCGTATTGTATACCTCTATGACTCTATGACTCTATATCTGATTATAGAGTCATACCCCACAGAAACAGGCCCTTCAGCTCAACTCATCCACGCCAAGTACACTTCCTAAACTGGAATGATCCCACCTGCCACCACCCGGCCCATATCCCTCCTCACCCTTCCTGTTCATATACCATCCACATGCCTTTTATAGGTTGTAATTGTACCAGCCTCCACCACATCCTCTGGCAGCTCATTCCACACACGTACCATCCTCTGCGTGAAAAAGTTGCCCCTCAGGTCACTTTCACATCTCTCCCCTCTCACCCAAAACCTATGCCCTCTCACCTTGGATTCCCCCACCCAGGGAAAAGACCTTGGCTGTTTACCCTATCCATGCCCCTCATGATTTTATAAATCTCTATAAGGTCATCCCTCAGCCTCCGACGCTCCAAGGAAAACAGCCCCAGCCTCTCCCTGTAGCTCAAATCCTTCAACACTCGCAACATCCTTGTGAATCTTTTCTGAACCCTTTCAAGTTTCACAACATCCTATAGCAGGGAGACCAGAATCGCACGCAGTGTTCCAAAAGTGGTCTAACCAATGTCCTGTACAGCCGCAACACGGCCTCCCGACCCCTCTATTCAATACTCTGACCAATAAAGGAAAGCATACCAAACGCCTTCTTCACTATCCTATCTACCTGCGACTCCACTTTCAAGGAGCTATGAACCTGCACTCCAAGGTCTCTTTGTTCAGCAACATTCCCCAGGACCCTACCCTTTCCAAAATGCATTAGGAGAAAGTGAGGATTGCAGATGCTGGAGACCAGAGTTGAAAAATGTGGTGCTGGGAAAACACAGGCAGGCCAGGCAGCATCCGAGGAGCAGGAGAATCGACGTTTCGGGCATAAACCCTTCTTCAGGAAAATGCATTACCTCACATTTATCTGAATTAAACTCCATCTGCCACTTCTCAGCCCAATGCCCCATCTGGTCCCGATCCTGTTATAATCTGAGGTAACCCTCTTCGCTGTCCACTACATCTCCAATTTTGGTGTCATCTGCAAACTTACTAACTGTACCTCTTATGCTCGCATCCAAATCATTTATATAAATGACAAAAAGTAGAGGGCCCAGCACCGATCCTTGTGGCACTCCACTGGTCACAGGCCTCCAGTCTGAAAAACAACCCTCCACCACTACCCTCTGTCTTCTACCTTTGAGTCAGTTCTGTATCCAAATGGCTAGTTCTCCCTGTATTCCATGAGATCTAACCTTGCTAACCAGTCCCTCATGGGGAACCTTGTCGAACGCCTTACTGAAGTCCATATTGATCACATCTACTGCTCTGCCCTCATCAATCCTTTTTGTCACCTCTTCATAAAACTCAATCAAGTTTGAGAGACATGATTTCCCATGCACAAAGCCATGTTGACTATCCCGAATCAGTCCCTGCCTTTCCAAATACATGTACATCCTGTCCCTCAGAATCCCCTCCAACGTGCCCACCAACGAGGTCAGGCTCACCGGTCTATGGTTCCTGGTTTTTTCCCTACTACCTTTATTAAAGTCAAAGATCACACGACACCGGGATAGGGTTCAACAGGTTTATTTGAAACTGCAAGCCTTCGGAGCCCCAGTTCCGGCCTAATGAAGGAGCAGCGCTCTGAAAGCTCACAGTTTCAAATAAACCTGTTGGACTATAATCTGGTGTCGTGTGACTTTTTTTAGATTAGATTAGATTAGATTACAGTGTGGAAACAGGCCCTTCGGCCCAACAAGTCCACACCGCCCCGCCAAAGCGCAACCCACCCATACCCGTAACCTAACACTACGGGCAATTTAGTATGGCCAATTCACCTGACCTGCACATCTTTGGAGTGTGGAAGGAAACCGGAGCACCCGGAGGAAACCCACGCAAACACGGGGAGAACGTGCAAACTCCACACAGTCTGAGTCGGGAATTGAACCCGAGTCTATGGCGCTGTGAGGCAGCAGTGCTAACCACTGTGCCACCGTGCCGCCCACCAGTTTGTCCACTTTGACTTTGTCCACCCCAGTGCATCACCGGCAGTTCCACATCACACCGTTCCCACATAATGACACCTGGTTAGCCACTCTTCAGTCCTCCGGCACCTCATCCGTGATTGTTGAAGAAAGAAATATCTCAGCCAGGGGCCCAGCAATCACTTCCCCAGCTTCCCACAGAGTTCTCGAGGAGATCTGATCACTTCCTGGGAATTTATCCACCTTTGTTACGGTGCCTCCTCTTCCGTAATATGGACACTTTTTAAAATATCGCTACCAGTATTTATTTCCCCAAGTTCCCTACCTTCCATATCCTTCTGCTGATGCAAAATACTCATTTAGTATCTCATGTATCTCCTGTGGTTCCACACTTAGGCTACCTTGCTGGTCTTTAATGGGCCCTATTCTTTCCCAAGTTATTCTTTTGTCCTTAACGTATTTGTAGAATCTCTTTGGATGCTCCTTAACCTTATTTGCCAAAGCACTCTCATGTTCCCTTTTTGCCCTCAGGATTTCCCTCTTTGAGTATACTCCTACTGCCCTTAAACTCCTTGAGGGATTCGCTAGATCCCAGCTGTCTACACCTGCTATATGCCTCCTTTTTCTTGACTGGAGTCTCAATTTCTCTGGTCATCCAGCTTTCCCTACACCTATCAGCTTTGCCCTGCACACTCACAGGGACATACTGCCTCACTGTTTTAAAGGCCTCCCACTTTCAAACCGTCCCTTCACCTGCAAATAACCTCGCCCAGTCAATTTTCGAAAGTTCTTGCTTAATACCATCAAAATTGGCCTTCCTCCAATTTGGAATTTTAACTTTTAGATCAGGCTTGTTCTCTTCTATTGCTATTTTAATACTAAACTAAACCTTAAACAGTTCAATCCAGTTTCCATTCATACTGAGCCGTGAAAGCAAATTCAATACCGTGAGGTAGACCTGAATATCTGAAATTAGACACAAGATAAGTGATTGAAGCTTTCAGGTTGTTGTTCAAAGAGTATTTTTCAGAGATTGCTGTTCTGGGGCTGGTTTGGACATGTCCCCCTGTGGCCCAGTCCCATACCTGCCTAAACACAGTCTGAATGCCCTCAAAATATCCAGGGATGGGCAAAGACAAATATTTCACTCATGTAAACGTTGCAAAAAATAGATTGTGAGGCATTTGGACTCGTGTCTTTATCTCCTGCCAGAGATGGAATATCTCCAGACCGACCTCCATTTGATTCAGCACGGTTCAGTAATGGTGATCTCACCATGAGACCTCCCTCAGGCTGCAGTCAATAGGCAGACAACATCGATACGAGATTATGCCCTCTCAGCCTCGCTCTGCCCTGTCTGATCGACTTTGGACGGTGGGACGAATTCCACCCCTGTGTGACCCACTTGGTGCTATATGACCCACTCACTGCATTGTGATCCACTCTAACTCCACACTGTGACCAACATCCCTACCATATTTTGATCAACTCACTCACCTCATTATGTCAGGCTCGATCACTACGTTGCAATACATTCATTCATCCACAGAAATCACTGCCTCATCAAACTGCAATCACTCCCTCATCACAATGTAATCATTCCATCAGCGCACTGTAATCACTCCCTCATCACAACGTAATCACACCCTCATCACACTGTAATCACACCCTCATCGCACTGTAATCACACCCTCATCACACTGTAATCACACTCTCACCACACTGTAATCACTCCCTCATCACAATATAATCACACCCTCATCACACTGTAATCACACCGTCATCGCACTGTAATCACACCCTCATCGCACTGTAATCACACCATCATCACACTGTAATCACTCCCTCATCGCACTGCAATCACACCCTCATCACACTGTAATCACTCCCTCATCGCACTGTAATCACACCCTCATCACACTGTAATCACTCCCTCATCACACAGTAATCACTCACTCAGCGCACTGTAATCACACCCTCATCGCACTGTAATCACACCCTCATCACACTGTAATCACTCCCTCATCGCACTGTAATCACACCCTCATCACACTGTAATCACTCCCTCATCACAATGTAATCACACTCTCATCACACTGTAATCACATCCTCATCGCACTGTAATCACACCCTCATCACACTGTAATCACTCCCACATTGCACTGTAATCACACTCTCATCACACTGTAATCACACCCTCATCGCACTGTAATCACACCCTCATCACACTGTAATCACACCCTCATCGCACTGTAATCACTCCCTCATCGCACTGTAATTACACCCTCATCGCACTGTAATCACACCCTCATCACACTGTAATCACACCCTCATCACAGAGTAATCACTCCCACATCGCACTGTAATCACACTCTCATCACACTGTAATCACACCCTCATCGCACTGTAATCACTCCCACATCACACTGTAATCACACCCTCATCACACTGTAATCACTCCCACATCGCACTGTAATCACACTCTCATCACACTGTAATCACACCCTCATCGCACTGTAATCACACCCTCATCACACTGTAATCACTCCCTCATCACACTATAATCACATCCTCATCGCACTGTAATCACTCCCTCATCACACTGTAATCACACCCTCATCACACTGTAATCACTCCCTCATCACACTATAATAACACCCTCATCGCACTGTAGTCACACCCTCATCGCACTGTAATAACTCCCTCATCACACTGTAATCACTCCCTCATCACACAGTAATCACTCCCTCATCACACTGTAAACATTCCCTCATCACACTGTAATCACTCCCTCAGCGCACTGCAATCACTCCCTCATCACACTGTAATCACTCCCTCATCACACAGGAATCACTCCCTCATCACACTGTAAACATTCCCTCATCACACTGTAATCACTCCCTCAGCGCACTGTAATCACTCCCTCATCGCACTGTAATCACTCCCTCATCACACAGTAATCACTCCCTTATCACACAGTAATCACTCCCTCATCACACAGTAATCACTCCCTCAGAACACTGTAATCACTCCCTCATCACACTATAATCACTCCCTCATTACACAGTAATCACACCCTCATCACACTGTAATCACTCCCTCATCACACTATAATCACTCCCTCATTACACAGTAATCACTCCCTTATCACACTGTAATCACTCCCTCATCGCACTGTAATCACTCCCTCATCGCACTGTAAACATTCCCTCATCACACAGTAAACATTCCCTCATCACACTGTAATCACTCCCTCAGCGCACTGTAATCACTCCCTCATCACACTGTAATCACTCCCTCATCACACAGTAATCACTCCCTCGTCACACTGTAATCACTCCCTCAGCACACAGTAATCACTCCCTCATCACATTGTAACCACTCCCTCATCACACTGTAATCACTCCCTCATCACAGAGTAATCACTCCCTCATCACATTGTAACCACTCCCTCATCACACTGTAATCACTACCTCAGCGCACTGTAATCACTCCCTTATCACACTGTAATCACCCCCTCATCACACTGTAAACATTCCATCATCACACTGAAATCACTCCCTCATCACAGAGTAATCACTCCCTCATCACATTGTAATCCCTCCCTCATCACACTGTAATCACTCCCACATCACACAGTAATCACTCCCTCATCACACTGTAATCACTCCCTCATCAAACTGTAAACATTCCCTCATCACACTGTAATCACTCCCTCATCACAATGTAATCACTCCCTCATCACACTGTAAACATTCCCTCATCACAGTGTAATCACTCCCTCAGCGCACTGTAATCACTCCCTCATCACACTGTAATCACTCCCTTATCACACTGTAATCACTCGCTCATCACACTGAAATCACTCCCTCATCACTCAGTAATCACTCCCTCATCACACAGTAATCACTCCCTTTTCACACTGTAATCACTCTCTCATCACACTGTAATCACTCTCTTATCATACTGTAATCACTCCCTTATCACACTGTAATCACTCCCTCATCACACTGTAATCACTCTCTCATCACACTGGAATCACTCCCTCATCACACTTTAATCACTCCCGCATCACACAGTAATCACTCCCTCATCACACTGTAATCACTCCCTCATTGCACTGCAATCACTCGCACATCACCCAGTAATCACTCCCTCATCGCACTGTAATCACTCCCTCATCACACTGTAATCACTCCCTCATCACACAGTAATCTCTCCCTCATCACACTGTAATCACTCCCTCAGCACACTGTAATCACTCCCTCATCACAATATAATCACTCCCTCATCACCCTGTAATCACTCTCTTATCACACTGTAATCACTCCCTTATCACACTGTAATCACTCCCTTATCACACTGTAATCACTCGCTCTTCACACTGTAATCACTCCCTCATCACTCAGTAATCACTCCCTCATCAAATTGTAATCACTCCCTTATCACACTGTAATCACTCTCTCATCACACTGTAATCACTCTCTCATCTCCCTGTAATCACTCCCTCAGCTCACTGTAATCACTCCCTCATCACACTGTAATCACTCGCTCTTCACTCTGTAATCACTCTCTTATCAGACTGTAATCACACTCTCATCTCACTGTAATCACTCTCTTATCACACTGTAATCACTCTCTTATCACACTGTAATCACTCTCTCATCACACTGTAATCACTCACTTATCACACAGTAATCACTCCCTCATCACACTGTAATCACTCCCTTATCACACTGTAATCACTCTCTCATCACACTGTAATCACTCTCTCATCTCCCTGTAATCACTCCCTCAGCTCACTGTAATCACTCCCTCATCACACTGTAATCACTCGCTCTTCACTCTGTAATCACTCTCTTATCAGACTGTAATCACACTCTCATCTCACTGTAATCACTCTCTTATCACACTGTAATCACTCTCTTATCACACTGTAATCACTCTCTCATCACACTGTAATCACTCACTTATCACACAGTAATCACTCCCTCATCACATTGTAATCACTCCCTTATCACACTGTAATCACTCCCTCATCACACTGTAATCACTCCCTTATCACACTGTAATCACTCCCTCAACACACTGTAATCACTCCCTCATCACACAGTAAACACTCCCTCAGCGCACAGTAATCACTCCCGCATCACACTGTAATCACTCCCTCATCACACTGTAATCACTCCCTCATCGCACTGTAATCACTCCCACATCACACTGTAATCACTCCCTCATCACACTGTAATCAGTCCCTTATCACACTGTAATCACTCCCTCATCACACTGTAATCACTCACTCAGCTCACTGTAATCACTCCCTCATCACACTGTAATCACTCTCTTTTCACACTGTAATCACTCCCTCATCATACAGTAATCACTCACTCATCACACTGTAATCACTCCCTTAGCTCACTGTAATCACTCCCTCATCACACTGTAATCACTCTCTTTTCACACTGTAATCACTCCCTCATCGCACTGTAATCACTCCCTCATCGCACTGTAATCACTCCCTCATCACACTGTAATCACTCCCTCATCACACAGTAATCACTCCCTCTTCACACTGTAATCACTCCCTCAGCTCACTGTAATCACTCCCTTATCACACTGTAATCACTCTCACATCACACTGTAATCACTCCCTTATCACGCTTGAATCACTCTCTTATCACACTGTAATCACTCCCTTATCACACTGTAATCACTCTCTAATCACACTGTAATCACTCTCTCATCACACTGTAATCACTCTCTTATCACACTGTTATCACTCTCTCATCACACTGTAATCACTCTCTTATCATACTGTAATCACTCTCTTATCACAGTGTAATCACTCCCTCAGCTCACTGCAATCACTCTCTCATCACACTGTAATCACTCCCACATCACACAGTAATCACTCCCTCATCACACTGTAATCACTCCCTCATTGCACTGCAATCACTCGCAAATCACCCAGTAATCACTCCCTCATCGCACTGTAATCACTCCCTCATCACACTGTAATCACTCCCTCATCACACAGTAATCACTCCCTCATCACACTGTAATCACTCCCTCAGCACACTGTAATCACTCCCTCATCACACTGTAATCACTCCCTCATCACAATATAATCACTCCCTCATCACCCTGTAATCACTCTCTTATCACACTGTAATCACTCTCTCATCACACTGTAATCACTCCCTTATCACACTGTAATCACTCCCTTATCACACTGTAATCACTCGCTCTTCACACTGTAAGCACTCCCTCATCACTCAGTAATCACTCCCTCATCACACAGTAATCACTCCCTCAGCTCACTGTAATCACTCCCTCATGACACTGTAATCACTCGCTCTTCACTCTGTAATCACTCTCTTATCACACTGTAATCACACTCTCATCACACTGTAATCACTCTCTTATCACACTGTAATCACTCTCTCATCACACTGTAATCACTCTCTCATCACACTGTAATCACTCACTTATCACACAGTAATCACTCCCTCATCACACTGTAATCACTCCCTTATCACACTGTAATCACTCCCTCATCACACTGTAATCACTCCCTTATCACACTGTAATCACTCCCTCATCACACTGTAATCACTCCCTTATCACACTGTAATCACTCCCTCATCACACTGTAATCACTCCCTCATCACACAGTAAACACTCCCTCAGTGCACAGTAATCACTCCCGCATCACACTGTAATCACTCCCTCATCGCACTGTAATCACTCCCACATCACACTGTAATCACTCCCTCATCACACTGTAATCAGTCCCTTATCACACTGTAATCACTCCCTCATAACACTGTAATCACTCCCTCATCACACTGTAATCACTCCCTCAGCGCACTGTAATCACTCCCTCAGCGCACTGTAATCACTCTCTCATCACACAGTAATCACTCCCTCATCACACTGTAATCACTCCCTCAGCTCACTGTAATCACTCTCTCATCACACTGTAATCACTCACTTATCACACAGTAATCACTCCCTCATCACACTGTAATCACTCCCTTATCACACTTTAATCACTTTCTTATCACACTGGAATCACTCTCTCATCACACTGTAATCACTCTCTTATCACACTGTAATCACTCTCTCATCACACTGTAATCACTCTCTTATCATACTGTAATCACTCTCTTATCACAGTGTAATCACTCCCTCAGCTCACTGCAATCACTCACTCATCACAATGTAATCAATCCCTCATCACACAGTAATCACTCCCTCATCGCACTGTAATCACTCCCGTATCACAATGTAATCACTCGCTCTTCACTGTAATCACTCCCTCATCACACTATATTCACTCCCTCATCACACTGTAATCACTCTCTTATCACACTGTAATCACTCCCTCATCGCTCTGTATTCACGCTCTTATCACACTGTAATCACTCCCTCATCACACTGTAATCACTCCCTCATTGCACTGTAATCACTCGCACATCACCCAGTCATCACTCCCTCATCGCACTGTAATCACTCCCTCATCACACTGTAATCACTCCCTCAGCAGACTGTAATCACTCCCTCATCACACTGTAATCACTCCCTCAGCACACTGTAATCACTCTCACATCACACTGTAATCACTCCATCATCACACTGTAATCACTCCCTTATCACACTGTAATCACTCCCTCATCACACTATAATCACTCCCTTATCACACTGTATTCACTCTCTCATCACACTGAAATCACTCTCTTATCACACTGTAATCACTCCCTTATCACACTGTAATCACTCCCTCATCACACAGTAATCACTCCCTCATCACACAGTAATCACTCCCTTATCACACTGTAATCACTCTCTCATCACATTGTAATCACTCCCTCATCACACTGCAATCAGTCCCTTATCACACTGTAATCACTCCCTCATAACACTGTAATCACTCCCTCATCACACTGTAATCACTCCCTCAGCGCACTGTAATCACTCCCTCAGCGCACTGTAATCACCCCCTCATCACACTGTAATCACTCCCTCATCACACAGTAATCACTCCCTCGTCACACTGTAATCACTCCCTCAGCACACAGTAATCACTCCCTCATCACACTGTAAACATTCCCTCATCACACTGTAATCACTCCCTCAGCGCACTGCAATCACTCCCTCATCACACTGTAATCACTCCCTCATCACACAGGAATCACTCCCTCATCACACTGTAAACATTCCCTCATCACACTGTAATCACTCCCTCAGCGCACTGTAATCACTCCCTCATCGCACTGTAATCACTCCCTCATCACACAGTAATCACTCCCTTATCACACAGTAATCACTCCCTCATCACACAGTAATCACTCCCTCAGAACACTGTAATCACTCCCTCATCACACTATAATCACTCCCTCATTACACAGTAATCACACCCTCATCACACTGTAATCACTCCCTCATCACACTATAATCACTCCCTCATTACACAGTAATCACTCCCTTATCACACTGTAATCACTCCCTCATCGCACTGTAATCACTCCCTCATCGCACTGTAAACATTCCCTCATCACACAGTAAACATTCCCTCATCACACTGTAATCACTCCCTCAGCGCACTGTAATCACTCCCTCATCACACTGTAATCACTCCCTCATCACACAGTAATCACTCCCTCGTCACACTGTAATCACTCCCTCAGCACACAGTAATCACTCCCTCATCACATTGTAACCACTCCCTCATCACACTGTAATCACTCCCTCATCACAGAGTAATCACTCCCTCATCACATTGTAACCACTCCCTCATCACACTGTAATCACTACCTCAGCGCACTGTAATCACTCCCTTATCACACTGTAATCACCCCCTCATCACACTGTAAACATTCCATCATCACACTGAAATCACTCCCTCATCACAGAGTAATCACTCCCTCATCACATTGTAATCCCTCCCTCATCACACTGTAATCACTCCCACATCACACAGTAATCACTCCCTCATCACACTGTAATCACTCCCTCATCAAACTGTAAACATTCCCTCATCACACTGTAATCACTCCCTCATCACAATGTAATCACTCCCTCATCACACTGTAAACATTCCCTCATCACAGTGTAATCACTCCCTCAGCGCACTGTAATCACTCCCTCATCACACTGTAATCACTCCCTTATCACACTGTAATCACTCGCTCATCACACTGAAATCACTCCCTCATCACTCAGTAATCACTCCCTCATCACACAGTAATCACTCCCTTTTCACACTGTAATCACTCTCTCATCACACTGTAATCACTCTCTTATCATACTGTAATCACTCCCTTATCACACTGTAATCACTCCCTCATCACACTGTAATCACTCTCTCATCACACTGGAATCACTCCCTCATCACACTTTAATCACTCCCGCATCACACAGTAATCACTCCCTCATCACACTGTAATCACTCCCTCATTGCACTGCAATCACTCGCACATCACCCAGTAATCACTCCCTCATCGCACTGTAATCACTCCCTCATCACACTGTAATCACTCCCTCATCACACAGTAATCTCTCCCTCATCACACTGTAATCACTCCCTCAGCACACTGTAATCACTCCCTCATCACAATATAATCACTCCCTCATCACCCTGTAATCACTCTCTTATCACACTGTAATCACTCCCTTATCACACTGTAATCACTCCCTTATCACACTGTAATCACTCGCTCTTCACACTGTAATCACTCCCTCATCACTCAGTAATCACTCCCTCATCAAATTGTAATCACTCCCTTATCACACTGTAATCACTCTCTCATCACACTGTAATCACTCTCTCATCTCCCTGTAATCACTCCCTCAGCTCACTGTAATCACTCCCTCATCACACTGTAATCACTCGCTCTTCACTCTGTAATCACTCTCTTATCAGACTGTAATCACACTCTCATCTCACTGTAATCACTCTCTTATCACACTGTAATCACTCTCTTATCACACTGTAATCACTCTCTCATCACACTGTAATCACTCACTTATCACACAGTAATCACTCCCTCATCACACTGTAATCACTCCCTTATCACACTGTAATCACTCTCTCATCACACTGTAATCACTCTCTCATCTCCCTGTAATCACTCCCTCAGCTCACTGTAATCACTCCCTCATCACACTGTAATCACTCGCTCTTCACTCTGTAATCACTCTCTTATCAGACTGTAATCACACTCTCATCTCACTGTAATCACTCTCTTATCACACTGTAATCACTCTCTTATCACACTGTAATCACTCTCTCATCACACTGTAATCACTCACTTATCACACAGTAATCACTCCCTCATCACATTGTAATCACTCCCTTATCACACTGTAATCACTCCCTCATCACACTGTAATCACTCCCTTATCACACTGTAATCACTCCCTCAACACACTGTAATCACTCCCTCATCACACAGTAAACACTCCCTCAGCGCACAGTAATCACTCCCGCATCACACTGTAATCACTCCCTCATCACACTGTAATCACTCCCTCATCGCACTGTAATCACTCCCACATCACACTGTAATCACTCCCTCATCACACTGTAATCAGTCCCTTATCACACTGTAATCACTCCCTCATCACACTGTAATCACTCACTCAGCTCACTGTAATCACTCCCTCATCACACTGTAATCACTCTCTTTTCACACTGTAATCACTCCCTCATCATACAGTAATCACTCACTCATCACACTGTAATCACTCCCTTAGCTCACTGTAATCACTCCCTCATCACACTGTAATCACTCTCTTTTCACACTGTAATCACTCCCTCATCGCACTGTAATCACTCCCTCATCGCACTGTAATCACTCCCTCATCACACTGTAATCACTCCCTCATCACACAGTAATCACTCCCTCTTCACACTGTAATCACTCCCTCAGCTCACTGTAATCACTCCCTTATCACACTGTAATCACTCTCACATCACACTGTAATCACTCCCTTATCACGCTTGAATCACTCTCTTATCACACTGTAATCACTCCCTTATCACACTGTAATCACTCTCTAATCACACTGTAATCACTCTCTCATCACACTGTAATCACTCTCTTATCACACTGTTATCACTCTCTCATCACACTGTAATCACTCTCTTATCATACTGTAATCACTCTCTTATCACAGTGTAATCACTCCCTCAGCTCACTGCAATCACTCTCTCATCACACTGTAATCACTCCCACATCACACAGTAATCACTCCCTCATCACACTGTAATCACTCCCTCATTGCACTGCAATCACTCGCAAATCACCCAGTAATCACTCCCTCATCGCACTGTAATCACTCCCTCATCACACTGTAATCACTCCCTCATCACACAGTAATCACTCCCTCATCACACTGTAATCACTCCCTCAGCACACTGTAATCACTCCCTCATCACACTGTAATCACTCCCTCATCACAATATAATCACTCCCTCATCACCCTGTAATCACTCTCTTATCACACTGTAATCACTCTCTCATCACACTGTAATCACTCCCTTATCACACTGTAATCACTCCCTTATCACACTGTAATCACTCGCTCTTCACACTGTAATCACTCCCTCATCACTCAGTAATCACTCCCTCATCACACAGTAATCACTCCCTCAGCTCACTGTAATCACTCCCTCATGACACTGTAATCACTCGCTCTTCACTCTGTAATCACTCTCTTATCACACTGTAATCACACTCTCATCACACTGTAATCACTCTCTTATCACACTGTAATCACTCTCTCATCACACTGTAATCACTCTCTCATCACACTGTAATCACTCACTTATCACACAGTAATCACTCCCTCATCACACTGTAATCACTCCCTTATCACACTGTAATCACTCCCTCATCACACTGTAATCACTCCCTTATCACACTGTAATCACTCCCTCATCACACTGTAATCACTCCCTTATCACACTGTAATCACTCCCTCATCACACTGTAATCACTCCCTCATCACACAGTAAACACTCCCTCAGTGCACAGTAATCACTCCCGCATCACACTGTAATCACTCCCTCATCGCACTGTAATCACTCCCACATCACACTGTAATCACTCCCTCATCACACTGTAATCAGTCCCTTATCACACTGTAATCACTCCCTCATAACACTGTAATCACTCCCTCATCACACTGTAATCACTCCCTCAGCGCACTGTAATCACTCCCTCAGCGCACTGTAATCACTCTCTCATCACACAGTAATCACTCCCTCATCACACTGTAATCACTCCCTCAGCTCACTGTAATCACTCTCTCATCACACTGTAATCACTCACTTATCACACAGTAATCACTCCCTCATCACACTGTAATCACTCCCTTATCACACTTTAATCACTTTCTTATCACACTGGAATCACTCTCTCATCACACTGTAATCACTCTCTTATCACACTGTAATCACTCTCTCATCACACTGTAATCACTCTCTTATCATACTGTAATCACTCTCTTATCACAGTGTAATCACTCCCTCAGCTCACTGCAATCACTCACTCATCACAATGTAATCAATCCCTCATCACACAGTAATCACTCCCTCATCGCACTGTAATCACTCCCGTATCACAATGTAATCACTCGCTCTTCACTGTAATCACTCCCTCATCACACTATATTCACTCCCTCATCACACTGTAATCACTCTCTTATCACACTGTAATCACTCCCTCATCGCTCTGTATTCACGCTCTTATCACACTGTAATCACTCCCTCATCACACTGTAATCACTCCCTCATTGCACTGTAATCACTCGCACATCACCCAGTCATCACTCCCTCATCGCACTGTAATCACTCCCTCATCACACTGTAATCACTCCCTCAGCAGACTGTAATCACTCCCTCATCACACTGTAATCACTCCCTCAGCACACTGTAATCACTCTCACATCACACTGTAATCACTCCATCATCACACTGTAATCACTCCCTTATCACACTGTAATCACTCCCTCATCACACTATAATCACTCCCTTATCACACTGTATTCACTCTCTCATCACACTGAAATCACTCTCTTATCACACTGTAATCACTCCCTTATCACACTGTAATCACTCCCTCATCACACAGTAATCACTCCCTCATCACACAGTAATCACTCCCTTATCACACTGTAATCACTCTCTCATCACATTGTAATCACTCCCTCATCACACTGCAATCAGTCCCTTATCACACTGTAATCACTCCCTCATAACACTGTAATCACTCCCTCATCACACTGTAATCACTCCCTCAGCGCACTGTAATCACTCCCTCAGCGCACTGTAATCACCCCCTCATCACACTGTAATCACTCTCTCATCACACTGTAATCACTCCCTCAGCTCACTGTAATCACTCCCTCATCACACTGTAATCACTCTCTTTTCACACTGTAATCACTCCCTCAGCTCACTGTAATCACTCCCTCTTCACACTGTAATCACTCCCTCAGCGCACTGTAATCACTCCCTCATCACACTGTAATCACTCCCTCATCACACAGTAATCACTCCCTCGTCACACTGTAATCACTCCCTCAGCACACAGTAATCACTCCCTCATCACATTGTAACCACTCCCTCATCACACTGTAATCACTCCCTCATCACAGAGTAATCACTCCCTCATCACATTGTAACCACTCCCTCATCACACTGTAATCACTCCCTCAGCGCACTGTAATCACTCCCTTATCACACTGTAATCACCCCCTCATCACACTGTAAACATTCCATCATCACACTGAAATCACTCCCTCATCACAGAGTAATCACTCCCTCATCACATTGTAATCCCTCCCTCATCACACTGTAATCACTCCCACATCACACAGTAATCACTCCCTCATCACAATGTAATCACTCCCTCATCACACTGTAAACATTCCCTCATCACAGTGTAATCACTCCCTCAGCGCACTGTAATCACTCCCTCATCACACTGTAATCACTCCCTTATCACACTGTAATCACTCGCTCATCACACTGAAATCACTCCCTCATCACTCAGTAATCACTCCCTCATCACACAGTAATCACTCCCTTTTCACACTGCAATCACTCTCTCATCACACTGTAATCACTCTCTTATCATACTGTAATCACTCCCTCATCACACTGTAATCACTCCCTCATCACACTGTAATCACTCTCTCATCACACTGTAATCACTCCCTCATCACACTTTAATCACTCCCGCATCACACAGTAATCACTCCCTCATCACACTGTAATCACTCCCTCATTGCACTGCAATCACTCGCACATCACCCAGTAATCACTCCCTCATCGCACTGTAATCACTCCCTCATCACACTGTAATCACTCCCTCATCGCACTGTAATCACTCCCTCATCACACAGTAATCACTCCCTTATCACACAGTAATCACTCCCTCATCACACAGTAATCACTCCCTCAGAACACTGTAATCACTCCCTCATCACACAGTAATCACTCCCTCAGAACACTGTAATCACTCCCTCATCACACTATAATCACTCCCTCATTACACAGTAATCACACCCTCATCACACTGTAATCACTCCCTCATCACACTATAATCACTCCCTCATTGCACAGTAATCACTCCCTTATCACACTGTAATCACTCCCTCATCGCACTGTAATCACTCCCTCATCGCACTGTAAACATTCCCTCATCACACAGTAAACATTCCCTCATCACACTGTAATCACTCCCTCAGCGCACTGTAATCACTCCCTCATCACACTGTAATCACTCCCTCATCACACAGTAATCACTCCCTCGTCACACTGTAATCACTCCCTCAGCACACAGTAATCACTCCCTCATCACATTGTAACCACTCCCTCATCACACTGTAATCACTCCCTCATCACAGAGTAATCACTCCCTCATCACATTGTAACCACTCCCTCATCACACTGTAATCACTACCTCAGCGCACTGTATTCACTCCCTTATCACACTGTAATCACCCCCTCATCACACTGTAAACATTCCATCATCACACTGAAATCACTCCCTCATCACAGAGTAATCACTCCCTCATCACATTGTAATCCCTCCCTCATCACACTGTAATCACTCCCACATCACACAGTAATCACTCCCTCATCACACTGTAATCACTCCCTCATCACACTGTAAACATTCCCTCATCACACTGTAATCACTCCCTCATCACAATGTAATCACTCCCTCATCACACTGTAAACATTCCCTCATCACAGTGTAATCACTCCCTCAGCGCACGGGAATCACTCCCTCATCACACTGTAATCACTCCCTTATCACACTGTAATCACTCGCTCATCACACTGAAATCACTCCCTCATCACTCAGTAATCACTCCCTCATCACACAGTAATCACTCCCTTTTCACACTGTAATCACTCTCTCATCACACTGTAATCACTCTCTTATCATACTGTAATCACTCCCTTATCACACTGTAATCACTCCCTCATCACACTGTAATCACTCTCTCATCACACTGGAATCACTCCCTCATCACACTTTAATCACTCCCGCATCACACAGTAATCACTCCCTCATCACACTGTAATCACTCCCTCATTGCAGTGCAATCACTCGCACATCACCCAGTAATCACTCCCTCATCGCACTGTAATCACTCCCTCATCACACTGTAATCACTCCCTCATCACACAGTAATCTCTCCCTCATCACACTGTAATCACTCCCTCAGCACACTGTAATCACTCCCTCATCACAATATAATCACTCCCTCATCACCCTGTAATCACTCTCTTATCACACTGTAATCACTCCCTTATCACACTGTAATCACTCCCTTATCACACTGTAATCACTCGCTCTTCACACTGTAATCACTCCCTCATCACTCAGTAATCACTCCCTCATCAAATTGTAATCACTCCCTTATCACACTGTAATCACTCTCTCATCACACTGTAATCACTCTCTCATCTCCCTGTAATCACTCCCTCAGCTCACTGTAATCACTCCCTCATCACACTGTAATCACTCGCTCTTCACTCTGTAATCACTCTCTTATCAGACTGTAATCACACTCTCATCTCACTGTAATCACTCTCTTATCACACTGTAATCACTCTCTTATCACACTGTAATCACTCTCTCATCACACTGTAATCACTCACTTATCACACAGTAATCACTCCCTCATCACACTGTAATCACTCCCTTATCACACTGTAATCACTCCCTTATCACACTGTAATCACTCTCTCATCACACTGTAATCACTCTCTCATCTCCCTGTAATCACTCCCTCAGCTCACTGTAATCACTCCCTCATCACACTGTAATCACTCGCTCTTCACTCTGTAATCACTCTCTTATCAGACTGTAATCACACTCTCATCTCACTGTAATCACTCTCTTATCACACTGTAATCACTCTCTTATCACACTGTAATCACTCTCTCATCACACTGTAATCACTCACTTATCACACAGTAATCACTCCCTCATCACACTGTAATCACTCCCTTATCACACTGTAATCACTCCCTCATCACACTGTAATCACTCCCTTATCACACTGTAATCACTCCCTCAACACACTGTAATCACTCCCTCATCACACAGTAAACACTCCCTCAGCGCACAGTAATCACTCCCGCATCACACTGTAATCACTCCCTCATCACACTGTAATCACTCCCTCATCGCACTGTAATCACTCCCACATCACACTGTAATCACTCCCTCATCACACTGTAATCAGTCCCTTATCACACTGTAATCACTCCCTCATCACACTGTAATCACTCACTCAGCTCACTGTAATCACTCCCTCATCACACTGTAATCACTCTCTTTTCACACTGTAATCACTCCCTCATCACACAGTAATCACTCCCTCATCACACTGTAATCACTCCCTTAGCTCACTGTAATCACTCCCTCATCACACTGTAATCACTCTCTTTTCACACTGTAATCACTCCCTCATCACACTGTAATCACTCCCTCTTCACACTGTAATCACTCCCTCAGCTCACTGTAATCACTCCCTTATCACACTGTAATCACTCTCACATCACACTGTAATCACTCCCTTATCACGCTTGAATCACTCTCTTATCACACTGTAATCACTCCCTTATCACACTGTAATCACTCTCTAATCACACTGTAATCACTCTCTCATCACACTGTAATCACTCTCTTATCACACTGTTATCACTCTCTCATCACACTGTAATCACTCTCTTATCATACTGTAATCACACTCTCATCTCACTGTAATCACTCTCTTATCACACTGTAATCACTCTCTCATCACACTGTAATCACTCTCTCATCTCCCTGTAATCACTCCCTCAGCTCACTGTAATCACTCCCTCATCACACTGTAATCACTCGCTCTTCACTCTGTAATCACTCTCTTATCAGACTGTAATCACACTCTCATCTCACTGTAATCACTCTCTTATCACACTGTAATCACTCTCTTATCACACTGTAATCACTCTCTCATCACACTGTAATCACTCACTTATCACACAGTAATCACTCCCTCATCACACTGTAATCACTCCCTTATCACACTGTAATCACTCCCTTATCACACTGTAATCACTCTCTCATCACACTGTAATCACTCTCTCATCTCCCTGTAATCACTCCCTCAGCTCACTGTAATCACTCCCTCATCACACTGTAATCACTCGCTCTTCACTCTGTAATCACTCTCTTATCAGACTGTAATCACACTCTCATCTCACTGTAATCACTCTCTTATCACACTGTAATCACTCTCTTATCACACTGTAATCACTCTCTCATCACACTGTAATCACTCACTTATCACACAGTAATCACTCCCTCATCACACTGTAATCACTCCCTTATCACACTGTAATCACTCCCTCATCACACTGTAATCACTCCCTTATCACACTGTAATCACTCCCTCAACACACTGTAATCACTCCCTCATCACACAGTAAACACTCCCTCAGCGCACAGTAATCACTCCCGCATCACACTGTAATCACTCCCTCATCACACTGTAATCACTCCCTCATCGCACTGTAATCACTCCCACATCACACTGTAATCACTCCCTCATCACACTGTAATCAGTCCCTTATCACACTGTAATCACTCCCTCATCACACTGTAATCACTCACTCAGCTCACTGTAATCACTCCCTCATCACACTGTAATCACTCTCTTTTCACACTGTAATCACTCCCTCATCACACAGTAATCACTCCCTCATCACACTGTAATCACTCCCTTAGCTCACTGTAATCACTCCCTCATCACACTGTAATCACTCTCTTTTCACACTGTAATCACTCCCTCATCACACTGTAATCACTCCCTCTTCACACTGTAATCACTCCCTCAGCTCACTGTAATCACTCCCTTATCACACTGTAATCACTCTCACATCACACTGTAATCACTCCCTTATCACGCTTGAATCAGTCTCTTATCACACTGTAATCACTCCCTTATCACACTGTAATCACTCTCTAATCACACTGTAATCACTCTCTCATCACACTGTAATCACTCTCTTATCACACTGTTATCACTCTCTCATCACACTGTAATCACTCTCTTATCATACTGTAATCACTCTCTTATCACAGTGTAATCACTCCCTCAGCTCACTGCAATCACTCTCTCATCACACTGTAATCACTCCCACATCACACAGTAATCACTCCCTCATCACACTGTAATCACTCCCTCATTGCACTGCAATCACTCGCAAATCACCCAGTAATCACTCCCTCATCGCACTGTAATCACTCCCTCATCACACTGTAATCACTCCCTCATCACACAGTAATCACTCCCTCATCACACTGTAATCACTCCCTCAGCACACTGTAATCACTCCCTCATCACACTGTAATCACTCCCTCATCACAATATAATCACTCCCTCATCACCCTGTAATCACTCTCTTATCACACTGTAATCACTCTCTCATCACACTGTAATCACTCCCTTATCACACTGTAATCACTCTCTTATCACACTGTAATCACACTCTCATCACACTGTAATCACTCTCTTATCACACTGTAATCACTCTCTTATCACACTGTAATCACTCTCTCATCACACTGTAATCACTCACTTATCACACAGTAATCACTCCCTCATCACACTGTAATCACTCCCTTATCACACTGTAATCACTCCCTCATCACACTGTAATCACTCCCTTATCACACTGTAATCACTCCCTCATCACACTGTAATCACTCCCTTATCACACTGTAATCACTCCCTCATCACACTGTAATCACTCCCTCATCACACAGTAAACACTCCCTCAGTGCACAGTAATCACTCCCGCATCACACTGTAATCACTCCCTCATCGCACTGTAATCACTCCCACATCACACTGTAATCACTCCCTCATCACACTGTAATCAGTCCCTTATCACACTGTAATCACTCCCTCATAACACTGTAATCACTCCCTCAGCGCACTGTAATCACTCCCTCAGCGCACTGTAATCACTCTCTCATCACACAGTAATCACTCCCTCATCACACTGTAATCACTCCCTCAGCTCACTGTAATCACTCTCTCATCACACTGTAATCACTCACTTATCACACAGTAATCACTCCCTCATCACACTGTAATCACTCCCTTATCACACTTTAATCACTCTCTTATCACACTGGAATCACTCTCTCATCACACTGTAATCACTCTCTTATCACACTGTAATCACTCTCTCATCACACTGTAATCACTCTCTTATCATACTGTAATCACTCTCTTATCACAGTGTAATCACTCCCTCAGCTCACTGCAATCACTCACTCATCACAATGTAATCAATCCCTCATCACACAGTAATCACTCCCTCATCGCACTGTAATCACTCCCGTATCACAATGTAATCACTCGCTCTTCACTGTAATCACTCCCTCATCACACGATATTCACTCCCTCATCACACTGTAATCACTCTCTTATCACACTGTAATCACTCCCTCATCGCTCTGTATTCACGCTCTTATCACACTGTAATCACTCCCTCATCACAGTGTAATCACTCCCTCATTGCACTGTAATCACTCCCTCATCACATTGTAATCCCTCCCTCATCACCCAGTCATCACTCCCTCATCGCACTGTAATCACTCCCTCATCACACTGTAATCACTCCCTCAGCACACTGTAATCACTCCCTCATCACACTGTAATCACTCCCTCAGCACACTGTAATCACTCCCACATCACACTGTAATCACTCCATCATCACACTGTAATCACTCCCTTATCACACTGTAATCACTCCCTCATCACACTATAATCACTCCCTTATCACACTGTATTCACTCTCTCATCACACTGAAATCACTCTCTTATCACACTGTAATCACTCCCTTATCACACTGTAATCACTCCCTCATCACACAGTAATCACTCCCTCATCACACAGTAATCACTCCCTTATCACACTGTAATCACTCTCTCATCACATTGTAATCACTCCCTCATCACACTGCAATCAGTCCCTTATCACACTGTAATCACTCCCTCATAACACTGTAATCACTCCCTCATCACACTGTAATCACTCCCTCAGCGCACTGTAATCACTCCCTCAGCGCACTGTAATCACCCCCTCATCACACTGTAATCACTCTCTCATCACACTGTAATCACTCCCTCAGCTCACTGTAATCACTCCCTCATCACACTGTAATCACTCTCTTTTCACACTGTAATCACTCCCTCAGCTCACTGTAATCACTCCCTCTTCACACTGTAATCACTCCCTCAGCGCACTGTAATCACTCCCTCATCACACTGTAATCACTCCCTCATCACACAGTAATCACTCCCTCGTCACACTGTAATCACTCCCTCAGCACACAGTAATCACTCCCTCATCACATTGTAACCACTCCCTCATCACACTGTAATCACTCCCTCATCACAGAGTAATCACTCCCTCATCACATTGTAACCACTCCCTCATCACACTGTAATCACTCCCTCAGCGCACTGTAATCACTCCCTTATCACACTGTAATCACCCCTCATCACACTGTAAACATTCCATCATCACACTGAAATCACTCCCTCATCACAGAGTAATCACTCCCTCATCACATTGTAATCCCTCCCTCATCACACTGTAATCACTCCCACATCACACAGTAATCACTCCCTCATCACAATGTAATCACTCCCTCATCACACTGTAAACATTCCCTCATCACAGTGTAATCACTCCCTCAGCGCACTGTAATCACTCCCTCATCACACTGTAATCACTCCCTTATCACACTGTAATCACTCGCTCATCACACTGAAATCACTCCCTCATCACTCAGTAATCACTCCCTCATCACACAGTAATCACTCCCTTTTCACACTGCAATCACTCTCTCATCACACTGTAATCACTCTCTTATCATACTGTAATCACTCCCTCATCACACTGTAATCACTCCCTCATCACACTGTAATCACTCTCTCATCACACTGTAATCACTCCCTCATCACACTTTAATCACTCCCGCATCACACAGTAATCACTCCCTCATCACACTGTAATCACTCCCTCATTGCACTGCAATCACTCGCACATCACCCAGTAATCACTCCCTCATCGCACTGTAATCACTCCCTCATCACACTGTAATCACTCCCTCATCACACAGTAATCACTCCCTCATCACACTGTAATCACTCCCTCATCACACTGTAATCACTCCCTCATCACACAGTAATCACTCCCTCATCACACTGTAATCACTCCCTTATCACACTGTAATCACTCGCTCTTCACACTGTAATCACTCCCTCATCACTCAGTAATCACTCCCGCATCACACTGTAATCACTCTCTCATCACACTGTAATCACTCCCTCAGCTCACTGTAATCACTCCCTCATCACACTGTAATCACTCGCTCTTCACTCTGTAATCACTCTCTTATCAGACTGTAATCACACTCTCATCTCACTGTAATCACTCTCTTATCACACTGTAATCACTCTCTTATCACACTGTAATCACTCTCTCATCACACTGTAATCACTCACTTGTCACACAGTAATCACTCCCTCATCACACTGTAATCACTCCCTTATCACACTGTAATCACTCCCTCATCACACTGTAATCACTCCCTTATCACACTGTAATCACTCCCTCATCACACTGTAATCACTCCCTCATCACACAGTAAACACTCCCTCAGCGCACAGTAATCACTCCCGCATCACACTGTAATCACTCCCTCATCACACTGTAATCACTCCCTCATCGCACTGTAATCACTCCCACATCACACTGTAATCACTCCCTCATCACACTGTAATCACTTCCTTATCACACTGTAATCACTCCCTCATCACACTGTAATCACTCCCTCAGCTCACTGTAATCACTCCCTCAGCTCACTGTAATCACTCTCTTTTCACACTGTAATCACTCCCTCATCACACAGTAATCACTCCCTCATCACACTGTAATCACTCCCTCAGCTCACTGTAATCACTCCCTCATCACACTGTAATCACTCTCTTTTCACACTGTAATCACTCCCTCATCACACTGTAATCACTCCCTCTTCACACTGTAATCACTCCCTCAGCTCACTGTAATCACTCCCTTATCACACTGTAATCACTCTCACATCACACTGTAATCACTCCCTTATCACGCTTGAATCACTCTCTCATCACACTGTAATCACTCCCTTATCACACTGTAATCACTCTCTAATCACACTGTAATCACTCTCTCATCACACTGTAATCACTCTCTTATCACACTGTTATCACTCTCTCATCACACTGTAATCACTCTCTTATCATACTGTAATCACTCTCTTATCACAGTGTAATCACTCCCTCAGCTCACTGCAATCACTCTCTCATCACACTGTAATCACTCCCACATCACACAGTAATCACTCCCTCATCACACTGTAATCACTCCCTCATTGCACTGCAATCACTCGCACATCACCCAGTAATCACTCCCTCATCGCACTGTAATCACTCCCTCATCACACTGTAATCACTCCCTCATCACACAGTATTCACTCCCTTATCACACTGTAATCACTCCCTTATCACACTGTAATCACTCGCTCTTCACACTGTAATCACTCCCTCATCACTCAGTCATCACTCCCTCATCACACAGTAATCACTCCCTCAGCTCACTGTAATCACTCCCTCATGACACTGTAATCACTCGCTCTTCACTCTGTAATCACTCTCTTATCACACTGTAATCACACTCTCATCACACTGTAATCACTCTCTTATCACACTATAATCACTCTCTTATCACACTGTAATCACTCTCTTATCACACTGTAATCACTCTCTCATCACACTGTAATCACTCACTTATCACACAGTAATCACTCCCTCATCACACTGTAATCACTCCCTTATCACACTGTAATCACTCACTCATCACACTGTAATCACTCCCTTCTCAAACTGTAATCACTCCCTCATCACACTGTAATCACTCCCTTATCACACTGTAATCACTCCCTCATCACACTGTAATCACTCCCTCATCACACAGTAAACACTCCCTCAGTGCACAGTAATCACTCCCGCATCACACTGTAATCACTCCCTCATCGCACTGTAATCACTCCCACATCACACTGTAATCACTCCCTCATCACACTGTAATCAGTCCCTTATCACACTGTAATCACTCCCTCATAACACTGTAATCACTCCCTCATCACACTGTAATCACTCCCTCAGCGCACTGTAATCACTCCCTCAGCGCACTGTAATCACTCCCTCATCACACAGTAATCACTCCCTCATCACACTGTAATCACTCCCTCAGCTCACTGGAATCACTCTCTCATCACACTGTAATCACTCTCTTATCACACTGTAATCACTCTCTCATCACACTGTAATCACTCTCTTATCATACTGTAATCACTCTCTTATCACAGTGTAATCACTCCCTCAGCTCACTGCAATCACTCTCTCATCACACTGTAATCACTCCCTCATCACACAGTAATCACTCCCTCAGCGCACTGTAATCACTCCCTCATCACACAGTAATCACTCCCTCATCACACTGTAATCACTCCCTCAGCTCACTGTAATCACTCTCTCATCACACTGTAATCACTCACTTATCAAACAGTAATCACTCCCTCATCACACTGTAATCACTCCCTTATCACACTTTAATCACTCTCTTATCACACTGGAATCACTCTCTCATCACACTGTAATCACTCTCTTATCACAGTGTAATCACTCCCTCAGCTCACTGCAATCACTCTCTCATCACACTGTAATCACTCCCTCATCACACAGTAATCACTCCCTCATCACAGTGTAATCACTCCCTCATTGCACTGTAATCACTCGCACATCACCCAGTCATCACTCCCTCATCGCACTGTAATCACTCCCTCATCACACTGTAATCACTCCCTCAGCACACTGTAATCACTCCCTCAGCACACTGTAATCACTCCCTCATCACACTGTAATCACTCCATCATCACACTGTAATCACTCCCTTAGCGCACTGTAATCACTCCCTCATCACACTATAATCACTCCCTTATCACACTGTATTCACTCTCTCATCACACTGAAATCACTCTCTTATCACACTGTAATCACTCCCTTATCACACTGTAATCACTCCCTCATCACACAGTAATCACTCCCTCATCACACAGTAATCACTCCCTTATCACACTGTAATCACTCTCTCATCACATTGTAATCACTCCCTCATCACACTGCAATCAGTCCCTTATCACACTGTAATCACTCCCTCATAACACTGTAATCACTCCCTCATCACACTGTAATCACTCCCTCAGCGCACTGTAATCACTCCCTCAGCGCACTGTAATCACCCCCTCATCACACAGTAATCACTCCCTCATCACACAGTAATCACTCCCTTATCACACTGTAATCACTCTCTCATCACACTGTAATCACTCCCTCAGCTCACTGTAATCACTCCCTCATCACACTGTAATCACTCTCTTTTCACACTGTAATCACTCCCTCAGCTCACTGTAATCACTCCCTCTTCACACTGTAATCACTCCCTCAGCGCACTGTAATCACTCCCTCATCACACTGTAATCACTCCCTCAGCACACAGTAATCACTCCCTCATCACATTGTAACCACTCCCTCATCACACTGTAATCACTCCCTCATCACAGAGTAATCACTCCCTCATCACAGAGTAATCACTCCCTCATCACATTGTAACCACTCCCTCATCACACTGTAATCACTCCCTCAGCGCACTGTAATCACTCCCTTATCACACTGTAATCACCCCCTCATCACACTGTAAACATTCCATCATCACACTGAAATCACTCCCTCATCACAGAGTAATCACTCCCTCATCACATTGTAATCCCTCCCTCATCACACTGTAATCACTCCCACATCACACAGTAATCACTCCCTCATCACAATGTAATCACTCCCTCATCACACTGTAAACATTCCCTCATCACAGTGTAATCACTCCCTCAGCGCACTGTAATCACTCCCTCATCACACTGTAATCACTCCCTTATCACACTGTAATCACTCGCTCATCACACTGTAATCACTCCCTCATCACTCAGTAATCACTCCCTCATCACACAGTAATCACTCCCTTTTCACACTGCAATCACTCTCTCATCACACTGTAATCACTCTCTTATCATACTGTAATCACTCCCTTATCACACTGTAATCACTCCCTCATCACACTGTAATCACTCTCTCATCACACTGTAATCACTCCCTCATCACACTTTAATCACTCCCGCATCACACAGTAATCACTCCCTCATCACACTGTAATCACTCCCTCATTGCACTGCAATCACTCGCACATCACCCAGTAATCACTCCCTCATCGCACTGTAATCACTCCCTCATCACACTGTAATCACTCCCTCATCACACAGTAATCACTCCCTCATCACACTGTAATCACTCCCTCATCACACTGTAATCACTCCCTCATCACACAGTAATCACTCCCTCATCACACTGTAATCACTCCCTTATCACACTGTAATCACTCGCTCTTCACACTGTAATCACTCCCTCATCACTCAGTAATCACTCCCTCATCAAATTGTAATCACTCCCTTATCACACTGTAATCACTCTCTCATCACACTGTAATCACTCTCTCATCTCCCTGTAATCACTCCCTCAGCTCACTGTAATCACTCCCTCATCACACTGTAATCACTCGCTCTTCACTCTGTAATCACTCTCTTATCAGACTGTAATCACACTCTCATCTCACTGTAATCACTCTCTTATCACACTGTAATCACTCTCTTATCACACTGTAATCACTCTCTCATCACACTGTAATCACTCACTTATCACACAGTAATCACTCCCTCATCACACTGTAATCACTCCCTTATCACACTGTAATCACTCCCTCATCACACTGTAATCACTCCCTTATCACACTGTAATCACTCCCTCATCACACTGTAATCACTCCCTCATCACACAGTAAACACTCCCTCAGCGCACAGTAATCACTCCCGCATCACACTGTAATCACTCCCTCATCACACTGTAATCACTCCCTCATCGCACTGTAATCACTCCCACATCACACTGTAATCACTCCCTCATCACACTGTAATCACTCCCTTATCACACTGTAATCACTCCCTCATCACACTGTAATCACTCCCTCAGCTCACTGTAATCACTCCCTCATCACACTGTAATCACTCTCTTTTCACACTGTAATCACTCCCTCATCACACAGTAATCACTCCCTCATCACACTGTAATCACTCCCTCAGCTCACTGTAATCACTCCCTCATCACACTGTAATCACTCTCTTTTCACACTGTAATCACTCCCTCATCACACTGTAATGACTCCCTCTTCACACTGTAATCACTCCCTCAGCTCACTGTAATCACTCCCTTATCACACTGTAATCACTCTCACATCACACTGTAATCACTCCCTTATCACACTGTAATCACTCTCTAATCACACTGTAATCACTCTCTCATCACACTGTAATCACTCTCTTATCACACTGTTATCACTCTCTCATCACACTGTAATCACTCTCTTATCATACTGTAATCACTCTCTTGTCACAGTGTAATCACTCCCTCAGCTCACTGCAATCACTCTCTCATCACACTGTAATCACTCCCACATCACACAGTAATCACTCCCTCATCACACTGTAATCACTCCCTCATTGCACTGCAATCACTCGCACATCACCCAGTAATCACTCCCTCATCGCACTGTAATCACTCCCTCATCACACTGTAATCACTCCCTCATCACACAGTAATCACTCCCTCATCACACTGTAATCACTCCCTCAGCACACTGTAATCACTCCCTCATCACACTGTAATCACTCCCTCATCACAATATAATCACTCCCTCATCACCCTGTAATCACTCTCTTATCACACTGTAATCACTCTCTCATCACACTGTAATCACTCCCTTATCACACTGTAATCACTCCCTTATCACACTGTAATCACTCGCTCTTCACACTGTAATCACTCCCTCATCACTCAGTAATCACTCCCTCATCACACAGTAATCACTCCCTCAGCTCACTGTAATCACTCCCTCATGACACTGTAATCATTCGCTCTTCACTCTGTAATCACTCTCTTATCACACTGTAATCACACTCTCATCTCACTGTAATCACTCTCTTATCACACTGTAATCACTCTCTTATCACACTGTAATCACTCTCTCATCACACTGTAATCACTCACTTATCACACAGTAATCACTCCCTCATCACAGTGTAATCACTCCCTTATCACACTGTAATCACTCCCTCATCACACTGTAATCACTCCCTTATCACACTGTAATCACTCCCTCATCACACTGTAATCACTCCCTTATCACACTGTAATCACTCCCTCATCACACTGTAATCACTCCCTCATCACACAGTAAACACTCCCTCAGTGCACAGTAATCACTCCCGCATCACACTGTAATCACTCCCTCATCGCACTGTAATCACTCCCACATCACACTGTAATCACTCCCTCATCACACTGTAATCAGTCCCTTATCACACTGTAATCACTCCCTCATAACACTGTAATCACTCCCTCATCACACTGTAATCACTCCCTCAGCGCACTGTAATCACTCCCTCAGCGCACTGTAATCACTCCCTCATCACACAGTAATCACTCCCTCATCACACCGTAATCACTCCCTCAGCTCACTGTAATCACTCTCTCATCACACTGTAATCACTCACTTATCACACAGTAATCACTCCCTCATCACACTGTAATCACTCCCTTATCACACTTTAATCACTCTCTTATCACACTGGAATCCCTCTCTCATCACACTGTAATCACTCTCTTATCACACTGTAATCACTCTCTCATCACACTGTAATCACTCTCTTATCATACTGTAATCACTCTCTTATCACAGTGTAATCACTCCCTCAGCTCACTGCAATCACTCTCTCATCACACTGTAATCACTCCCTCATCACACAGTAATCACTCCCTCATCGCACTGTAATCACTCCCTTATCACAATGTAATCACTCGCTCTTCACTGTAATCACTCCCTCATCACACTATATTCACTCCCTCATCACACTGTAATCACTCTCTTATCACACTGTAATCACTCCCTTATCACACTGGAATCACTCCCTCATCGCTCTGTATTCACTCTCTTATCACACTGTAATCACTCCCTCATCACAGTGTAATCACTCCCTCATTGCACTGTAATCACTCGCACATCACCCAGTCATCACTTCCTCATCGCACTGTAATCACTCCCTCATCACACTGTAATCACTCCCTCAGCACACTGTAATCACTCCCTCATCACACTGTAATCACTCCCTCAGCACACTGTAATCACTCCCTCATCACACTGTAATCACTCCATCATCACACTGTAATCACTCCCTTAGCGCACTGTAATCACTCCCTCATCACACTATAATCACTCCCTTATCACACTGTAATCACTCCCTCATCACACAGTAATCACTCCCTCATCACACAGTAATCACTCCCTTATCACACTGTAATCACTCTCTCATCACATTGTAATCACTCCCTCATCACACTGCAATCAGTCCCTTATCACACTGTAATCACTCCCTCATAACACTGTAATCACTCCCTCATCACACTGTAATCACCCCCTCATCACACAGTAATCACTCCCTCATCACACTGTAATCACTCCCTCAGCTCACTGTAATCACTCCCTCATCGCACTGTAATCACACTCTCTTTTCACACTGTAATCACTCCCTCAGCTCACTGCAATCAGTCCCTTATCACACTGTAATCACTCCCTCATCACACTATAATAACACCCTCATCGCACTGTAGTCACACCCTCATCGCACTGTAATCACTCCCTCATCGCACTGTAATCACTCCCTCATCACACTGTAAACATTCCCTCATCACACTGTAATCACTCCCTCAGCGCACTGCAATCACTCCCTCATCACACTGTAATCACTCCCTCATCACACAGGAATCACTCCCTCATCACACTGTAAACATTCCCTCATCACACTGTAATCACTCCCTCAGCGCACTGTAATCACTCCCTCATCGCACTGTAATCACTCCCTCATCACACAGTAATCACTCCCTTATCACACAGTAATCACTCCCTCATCACACTATAATCACTCCCTCATTACACTGTAATCACTCCCTTAGCGCACTGTAATCACTCCCTCATCACACTATAATCACTCCCTTATCACACTGTAATCACTCTCTCATCACACTGTAATCACTCTCTTATCACACTGTAATCACTCCCTTATCACACTGTAATCACTCCCTCATCACACAGTAATCACTCCCTCATCACACATTAATCACTCCCTTATCACACTGTAATCACTCTCTCATCACATTGTAATCACTCCCTCATCACACTGCAATCAGTCCCTTATCACACTGTAATCACTCCCTCATAACACTGTAATCACTCCCTCATCACACTGTAATCACCCCCTCATCACACAGTAATCACTCCCTCATCACACTGTAATCACTCCCTCAGCTCACTGTAATCACTCCCTCATCACACAGTCATCACTCCCTCATCGCACTGTAATCACACTCTCTTTTCACACTGTAATCACTCCCTCAGCTCACTGCAATCAGTCCCTTATCACACTGTAATCACTCCCTCATCACACTATAATAACACCCTCATCGCACTGTAGTCACACCCTCATCGCACTGTAATCACTCCCTCATCGCACTGTAATCACTCCCTCATCACACAGTAATCACTCCCTCATCACACTGTAAACATTCCCTCATCACACTGTAATCACTCCCTCAGCGCACTGCAATCACTCCCTCATCACACTGTAATCACTCCCTCGTCACACAGGAATCACTCCCTCATCACACTGTAAACATTCCCTCATCACACTGTAATCACTCCCTCAGCGCACTGTAATCACTCCCTCATCGCACTGTAATCACTCCCTCATCACACAGTAATCACTCCCTTATCACACAGTAATCACTCCCTCATCACACTATAATCACTCCCTCATTACACAGTAATCACTCCCTTATCACACTGTAATCACTCCCTCATCGCACTGTAATCACTCCCTCATCGCACTGTAAACATTCCCTCATCACACAGTAAACATTCCCTCATCACACTGTAATCACTCCCTCATCACACTGTAATCACTCCCACATCACACTGTAATCACTCCCTCATCACACTGTAATCACTCCCTCATCACACAGTAATCACTCCCTCGTCACACTGTAATCACTCCCTCAGCACACAGTAATCACTCCCTCATCACATTGTAACCACTCCCTCATCACACTGTAATCACTCCCTCATCACAGAGTAATCACTCCCTCATCACATTGTAACCACTCCCTCATCACACTGTAATCACTCCCTCAGCGCACTGTAATCACTCCCTTATCACACTGTAATCACCCCCTCATCACACTGTAAACATTCCATCATCACACTGAAATCACTCCCTCATCACAGAGTAATCACTCCCTCATCACATTGTAATCCCTCCCTCATCACACTGTAATCACTCCCACATCACACAGTAATCACTCCCTCATCACAATGTAATCACTCCCTCATCACACTGTAAACATTCCCTCATCACAGCGTAATCACTCCCTCAGCGCACTGTAATCACTCCCTCATCACACTGTAATCACTCCCTTATCACACTATAATCACTCCCTCATCACACAGTAATCACTCCCTCATCACACAGTAATCACTCCCTCATTGCACTGTAATCACTCGCACATCACCCAGTCATCACTCCCTCATCGCACTGTAATCACTCCCTCATCACACTGTAATCACTCCCTCAGCACACTGTAATCACTCCCTCATCACACTGTAATCACTCCCTCAGCACACTGTAATCACTCCCTCATCACACTGTAATCACTCCATAATCACACTGTAATCACTCCCTTAGCGCACTGTAATCACTCCCTCATCACACTATAATCACTCCCTCATCACACAGTAATCACTCCCTCATCACACAGTAATCACTCCCTTATCACACTGTAATCACTCTCTCATCACATTGTAATCACTCCCTCATCACACTGCAATCAGTCCCTTATCACACTGTAATCACTCCCTCATAACACTGTAATCACTCCCTTATCACACTGTAATCACTCCCTCAGCTCACTATAATCACTCCCTCATCGCACTGTAATCACTCCCTCATCACACAGTAATCACTCCCTCATCACACTGTAAACGTTCCCTCATCACACTGTAATCACTCCCTCAGCGCACTGCAATCACTCCCTCATCACACTGTAATCACTCCCTCATCACACAGGAATCACTCCCTCATCACACTGTAAACATTCCCTCATCACACTGTAATCACTCCCTCAGCGCACTGTAATCACTCCCTCATCACACTGTAATCACTCCCTCATCACACAGTAATCACTCCCTCGTCACACTGTAATCACTCCCTCAGCACACAGTAATCACTCCCTCATCACATTGTAACCACTCCCTCATCACAGTGTAATCACTCCCTCATCACAGAGTAATCACTCCCTCATCACATTGTAACCACTCCCTCATCACATTGTAATCACTCCCTCAGCGCACTGTAATCACTCCCTTATCACACTGTAATCACCCCCTCATCACACTGTAAACATTCCATCATCACACTGAAATCACTCCCTCATCACAGAGTAATCACTCCCTCATCACAGAGTAATCACTCCCTCATCACATTGTAATCCCTCCCTCATCACACTGTAATCACTCCCACATCACACAGTAATCACTCCCTCATCACAATGTAATCACTCCCTCATCACACTGTAAACATTCCCTCATCACAGTGTAATCACTCCCTCAGCGCACTGTAATCACTCCCTCATCACACTGTAATCACTCCCTTATCACACTGTAATCACTCGCTCATCACACTGAAATCACTCCCTCATCACTCAGTAATCACTCCCTCATCACACAGTAATCACTCCCTTTTCACACTGTAATCACTCTCTCATCACACTGTAATCACTCTCTTATCATACTGTAATCACTCCCTTATCACACTGTAATCACTCCCTCATCACACTGTAATCACTCTCTCATCACACTGTAATCACTCCCTCATCACACTTTAATCACTCCCGCATCACACAGTAATCACTCCCTCATCACACTGTAATCACTCCCTCATTGCACTGCAATCACTCGCACATCACCCAGTAATCACTCCCTCATCGCACTGTAATCACTCCCTCATCACACTGTAATCACTCCCTCATCACACAGTAATCACTCCCTCATCACACTGTAATCACTCCCTCAGCACACAGTAATCACTCCCTTATCACAATGTAATCACTCGCTCTTCACTGTAATCACTCCCTCATCACACTATATTCACTCCCTCATCACACTGTAATCACTCTCTTATCACACTGTAATCACTCCCTTATCACACTGTAATCACTCCCTCATCGCTCTGTATTCACTCTCTTATCACACTGTAATCACTCCCTCATCACAGTGTAATCACTCCCTCATTGCACTGTAATCACTCGCACATCACCCAGTCATCACTCCCTCATCGCACTGTAATCACTCCCTCATCACACTGTAATCACTCCCTCAGCACACTGTAATCACTCCCTCATCACACTGTAATCACTCCCTCAGCACACTGTAATCACTCCCTCATCACACTGTAATCACTCCATAATCACACTGTAATCACTCCCTTAGCGCACTGTAATCACTCCCTCATCACACTATAATCACTCCCTCATCACACAGTAATCACTCCCTCATCACACAGTAATCACTCCCTTATCACACTGTAATCACTCTCTCATCACATTGTAATCACTCCCTCATTGCACTGCAATCACTCGCACATCACCCAGTAATCACTCCCTCATCGCACTGTAATCACTCCCTCATCACACTGTAATCACTCCCTCATCACACAGTAATCACTCCCTCATCACACTGTAATCACTCCCTCAGCACACAGTAATCACTCCCTTATCACAATGTAATCACTCGCTCTTCACTGTAATCACTCCCTCATCACACTATATTCACTCCCTCATCACACTGTAATCACTCTCTTATCACACTGTAATCACTCCCTTATCACACTGTAATCACTCCCTCATCGCTCTGTATTCACTCTCTTATCACACTGTAATCACTCCCTCATCACAGTGTAATCACTCCCTCATTGCACTGTAATCACTCGCACATCACCCAGTCATCACTCCCTCATCGCACTGTAATCACTCCCTCATCACACTGTAATCACTCCCTCAGCACACTGTAATCACTCCCTCATCACACTGTAATCACTCCCTCAGCACACTGTAATCACTCCCTCATCACACTGTAATCACTCCATAATCACACTGTAATCACTCCCTTAGCGCACTGTAATCACTCCCTCATCACACTATAATCACTCCCTCATCACACAGTAATCACTCCCTCATCACACAGTAATCACTCCCTTATCACACTGTAATCACTCTCTCATCACATTGTAATCACTCCCTCATCACACTGCAATCAGTCCCTTATCACACTGTAATCACTCCCTCATAACACTGTAATCACTCCCTTATCACACTGTAATCACTCCCTCAGCTCACTATAATCACTCCCTCATCGCACTGTAATCACTCCCTCATCACACAGTAATCACTCCCTCATCACACTGTAAACGTTCCCTCATCACACTGTAATCACTCCCTCAGCGCACTGCAATCACTCCCTCATCACACTGTAATCACTCCCTCATCACACAGGAATCACTCCCTCATCACACTGTAAACATTCCCTCATCACACTGTAATCACTCCCTCAGCGCACTGTAATCACTCCCTCATCACACTGTAATCACTCCCTCATCACACAGTAATCACTCCCTCGTCACACTGTAATCACTCCCTCAGCACACAGTAATCACTCCCTCATCACATTGTAACCACTCCCTCATCACACTGTAATCACTCCCTCATCACAGAGTAATCACTCCCTCATCACATTGTAACCACTCCCTCATCACATTGTAATCACTCCCTCAGCGCACTGTAATCACTCCCTTATCACACTGTAATCACCCCCTCATCACACTGTAAACATTCCATCATCACACTGAAATCACTCCCTCATCACAGAGTAATCACTCCCTCATCACAGAGTAATCACTCCCTCATCACATTGTAATCCCTCCCTCATCACACTGTAATCACTCCCACATTACACAGTAATCACTCCCTCATCACAATGTAATCACTCCCTCATCACACTGTAAACATTCCCTCATCACAGTGTAATCACTCCCTCAGCGCACTGTAATCACTCCCTCATCACACTGTAATCACTCCCTTATCACACTGTAATCACTCGCTCATCACACTGAAATCACTCCCTCATCACTCAGTAATCACTCCCTCATCACACAGTAATCACTCCCTTTTCACACTGTAATCACTCTCTCATCACACTGTAATCACTCTCTTATCATACTGTAATCACTCCCTTATCACACTGTAATCACTCCCTCATCACACTGTAATCACTCTCTCATCACACTGTAATCACTCCCTCATCACACTTTAATCACTCCCGCATCACACAGTAATCACTCCCTCATCACACTGTAATCACTCCCTCATTGCACTGCAATCACTCGCACATCACCCAGTAATCACTCCCTCATCGCACTGTAATCACTCCCTCATCACACTGTAATCACTCCCTCATCACACAGTAATCACTCCCTCATCACACTGTAATCACTCCCTCAGCACACAGTAATCACTCCCTTATCACAATGTAATCACTCGCTCTTCACTGTAATCACTCCCTCATCACACTATATTCACTCCCTCATCACACTGTAATCACTCTCTTATCACACTGTAATCACTCCCTTATCACACTGTAATCACTCCCTCATCGCTCTGTATTCACTCTCTTATCACACTGTAATCACTCCCTCATCACAGTGTAATCACTCCCTCATTGCACTGTAATCACTCGCACATCACCCAGTCATCACTCCCTCATCGCACTGTAATCACTCCCTCATCACACTGTAATCACTCCCTCAGCACACTGTAATCACTCCCTCATCACACTGTAATCACTCCCTCAGCACACTGTAATCACTCCCTCATCACACTGTAATCACTCCATAATCACACTGTAATCACTCCCTTAGCGCACTGTAATCACTCCCTCATCACACTATAATCACTCCCTCATCACACAGTAATCACTCCCTCATCACACAGTAATCACTCCCTTATCACACTGTAATCACTCTCTCATCACATTGTAATCACTCCCTCATCACACTGCAATCAGTCCCTTATCACACTGTAATCACTCCCTCATAACACTGTAATCACTCCCTTATCACACTGTAATCACTCCCTCAGCTCACTATAATCACTCCCTCATCGCACTGTAATCACACTCTCTTTTCACACTGTAATCACTCCCTCAGCTCACTCTAATCACTCCCTCTTCACACTGTAATCACACCCTCATCACACTGTAATCACACCCTCATCACACTGTAATCACTCCCTCATCACACTATAATAACACCCTCATCGCACTGTAGTCACACCCTCATCGCACAGTAATCACTCCCTCATCGCACTGTAATCACTCCCTCATGACACAGTAATCACTCCCTCATCACACTGTAAACATTCCCTCATCACACTGTAATCACTCCCTCAGCGCACTGCAATCACTCCCTCATCACACTGTAATCACTCCCTCATCACACAGGAATCACTCCCTCATCACACTGTAAACATTCCCTCATCACACTGTAATCACTCCCTCAGCGCACTGTAATCACTCCCTCATCACACTGTAATCACTCCCTCATCACACAGTAATCACTCCCTCGTCACACTGTAATCACTCCCTCAGCACACAGTAATCACTCCCTCATCACATTGTAACCACTCCCTCATCACACTGTAATCACTCCCTCATCACAGAGTAATCACTCCCTCATCACATTGTAACCACTCCCTCATCACATTGTAATCACTCCCTCAGCGCACTGTAATCACTCCCTTATCACACTGTAATCACTCCCTCATCACACTGTAATCACTCCCTCATCACACAGTAATCACTCCCTCGTCACACTGTAATCACTCCCTCAGCACACAGTAATCACTCCCTCATCACATTGTAACCACTCCCTCATCACACTGTAATCACTCCCTCATCACAGAGTAATCACTCCCTCATCACATTGTAACCACTCCCTCATCACATTGTAATCACTCCCTCAGCGCACTGTAATCACTCCCTCATCACACTGTAAACATTCCATCATCACACTGAAATCACTCCCTCATCACAGAGTAATCACTCCCTCATCACATTGTAATCCCTCCCTCATCACACTGTAATCACTCCCACATCACACAGTAATCAATCCCTCATCACAATGTAATCACTCCCTCATCACACTGTAAACATTCCCTCATCACAGTGTAATCACTCCCTCAGCGCACTGTAATCACTCCCTCATCACACTGTAATCACTCCCTTATCACACTGTAATCACTCACTCATCACACTGAAATCACTCCCTCATCACTCAGTAATCACTCCCTCATCACACAGTAATCACTCCCTTTTCACACTGTAATCACTCTCTCATCACACTGTAATCACTCTCTTATCATACTGTAATCACTCCCTTATCACACTGTAATCACTCCCTCATCACACTGTAATCACTCTCTCATCACACTGTAATCACTCCCTCATCACACTTTAATCACTCCCGCATCACACAGTAATCACTCCCTCATCACACTGTAATCACTCCCTCATTGCACTGCAATCACTCGCACATCACCCAGTAATCACTCCCTCATCGCACTGTAATCACTCCCTCATCACACTGTAATCACTCCCTCATCACATAGTAATCACTCCCTCATCACACTGTAATCACTCCCTCAGCACACTGTAATCACTCCCTCATCACAATATAATCACTCCCTCATCACCCTGTAATCACTCTCTTATCACACTGTAATCACTCCCTTATCACACTGTAATCACTCCCTTATCACACTGTAATCACTCGCTCTTCACACTGTAATCACTCCCTCATCACTCAGTAATCACTCCCTCATCAAATTGTAATCACTCCCTTATCACACTGTAATCAGTCTCTCATCACACTGTAATCACTCTATCATCTCCCTGTAATCACTCCCTCAGCTCACTGTAATCACTCCCTCATCACACTGTAATCACTCGCTCTTCACTCTGTAATCACTCTCTTATCAGACTGTAATCACACTCTCATCTCACTGTAATCACTCTCTTATCACACTGTAATCACTCTCTTATCACACTGTAATCACTCTCTCATCACACTGTAATCACTCACTTATCACACAGTAATCACTCCCTCATCACACTGTAATCACTCCCTTATCACACTGTAATCACTCCCTCATCACACTGTAATCACTCCCTTCTCACACTGTAATCACTCCCTCATCACACTGTAATCACTCCCTCATCACACAGTAAACACTCCCTCAGCGCACAGTAATCACTCCCGCATCACACTGTAATCACTCCCTCATCACACTGTAATCACTCCCTCATCGCACTGTAATCACTCCCACATCACACTGTAATCACTCACTCATCACACTGTAATCAGTCCCTTATCACACTGTAATCACTCCCTCATCACACTGTAATCACTCCCTCAGATCACTGTAATCACTCCCTCATCACACTGTAATCACTCTCTTTTCACACTGTAATCACTCCCTCATCACACAGTAATCACTCCCTCATCACACTGTAATCACTCCCTCAGCTCACTGTAATCACTCCCTCATCACACTGTAATCACTCTCTTTTCACACTGTAATCACTCCCTCATCACACTGTAATCACTCCCTCATCACATTGTAATCACTCCCTCAGCTCACTGTAATCACTCCCTTATCACACTGTAATCACTCTCTCATCACACTGTAATCACTCCCTTATCACACTTTAATCACTCTCTCATCACACTGTAATCACTCCCTTATCACACTGTAATCACTCCCTCTTCACACTGTAATCACTCCCTCATCCGACAGTAATCGCTCCCTCATCACGCTCTAATCACTCCCTCATCACACAGTAAGCACTCCCTCAGCACACTGTAATCACTCCCTTATCACATTCTCACCACTCCCTCATTACACGATAATCACTCCCTCATCACACTGTAATCACTCCCTTATCACACAGTAATCGCTCCCTCATCACACTCTAATCACTCCCTTATCACACTGTAATCACTCCCTCATCACACTGTAATCACTCTCTCATCACACTGTAATCACTCCCTCATCACACTTTAATCACTCCCGCATCACACAGTAATCACTCCCTCATCACACTGTAATCACTCCCTCATTGCACTGCAATCACTCGCACATCACCCAGTAATCACTCCCTCATCGCACTGTAATCACTCCCTCATCACACTGTAATCACTCCCTCATCACATAGTAATCACTCCCTCATCACACTGTAATCACTCCCTCAGCACACTGTAATCACTCCCTCATCACAATATAATCACTCCCTCATCACCCTGTAATCACTCTCTTATCACACTGTAATCACTCCCTTATCACACTGTAATCACTCCCTTATCACACTGTAATCACTCGCTCTTCACACTGTAATCACTCCCTCATCACTCAGTAATCACTCCCTCATCAAATTGTAATCACTCCCTTATCACACTGTAATCACTCTCTCATCACACTGTAATCACTCTCTCATCTCCCTGTAATCACTCCCTCAGCTCACTGTAATCACTCCCTCATCACACTGTAATCACTCGCTCTTCACTCTGTAATCACTCTCTTATCAGACTGTAATCACACTCTCATTTCACTGTAATCACTCTCTTATCACACTGTAATCACTCTCTTATCACACTGTAATCACTCTCTCATCACACTGTAATCACTCACTTATCACACAGTAATCACTCCCTCATCACACTGTAATCACTCCCTTATCACACTGTAATCACTCCCTCATCACACTGTAATCACTCCCTTATCACACTGTAATCACTCCCTCATCACACTGTAATCACTCCCTCATCACACAGTAAACACTCCCTCAGCGCACAGTAATCACTCCCGCATCACACTGTAATCACTCCCTCATCACACTGTAATCACTCCCTCATCGCACTGTAATCACTCCCACATCACACTGTAATCACTCACTCATCACACTGTAATCAGTCCCTTATCACACTGTAATCACTCCCTCATCACACTGTAATCACTCCCTCATATCACTGTAATCACTCCCTCATCACACTGTAATCACTCTCTTTTCACACTGTAATCACTCCCTCATCACACAGTAATCACTCCCTCATCACACTGTAATCACTCCCTCAGCTCACTGTAATCACTCCCTCATCACACTGTAATCACTCTCTTTTCACACTGTAATCACTCCCTCATCACACTGTAATCACTCCCTCATCACATTGTAATCACTCCCTCAGCTCACTGTAATCACTCCCTTATCACACTGTAATCACTCTCTCATCACACTGTAATCACTCCCTTATCACACTTTAATCACTCTCTCATCACACTGTAATCACTCCCTTATCACACTGTAATCACTCCCTCTTCACACTGTAATCACTCCCTCATCCGACAGTAATCGCTCCCTCATCACGCTCTAATCACTCCCTCATCACACTGTAAGCACTCCCTCAGCACACTGTAATCACTCCATTATCACATTCTCACCACTCCCTCATTACACGATAATCACTCCCTCATCACACTGTAATCACTCCCTTATCACACAGTAATCGCTCCCTCATCACACTCTAATCACTCCCTTATCACACTGTAATCACTCCCTCATCACACTGTAATCACTCTCTCATCACACTGTAATCACTCCCTCATCACACTTTAATCACTCCCGCATCACACAGTAATCACTCCCTCATCACACTGTAATCACTCCCTCATTGCACTGCAATCACTCGCACATCACCCAGTAATCACTCCCTCATCGCACTGTGATCACTCCCTCATCACACTGTAATCACTCCCTCATCACATAGTAATCACTCCCTCATCACACTGTAATCACTCCCTCAGCACACTGTAATCACTCCCTCATCACAATATAATCACTCCCTCATCACCCTGTAATCACTCTCTTATCACACTGTAATCACTCCCTTATCACACTGTAATCACTCCCTTATCACACTGTAATCACTCGCTCTTCACACTGTAATCACTCCCTCATCACTCAGTAATCACTCCCTCATCAAATTGTAATCACTCCCTTATCACACTGTAATCACTCTCTCATCACACTGTAATCACTCTCTCATCTCCCTGTAATCACTCCCTCAGCTCACTGTAATCACTCCCTCATCACACTGTAATCACTCGCTCTTCACTCTGTAATCACTCTCTTATCAGACTGTAATCACACTCTCATCTCACTGTAATCACTCTCTTATCACACTGTAATCACTCTCTTATCACACTGTAATCACTCTCTCATCACACTGTAATCACTCACTTATCACACAGTAATCACTCCCTCATCACACTGTAATCACTCCCTTATCACACTGTAATCACTCCCTCATCACACTGTAATCACTCCCTTATCACACTGTAATCACTCCCTCATCACACTGTAATCACTCCCTCATCACACAGTAAACACTCCCTCAGCGCACAGTAATCACTCCCGCATCACACTGTAATCACTCCCTCATCACACTGTAATCACTCCCTCATCGCACTGTAATCACTCCCACATCACACTGTAATCACTCACTCATCACACTGTAATCAGTCCCTTATCACACTGTAATCACTCCCTCATCACACTGTAATCACTCCCTCAGATCACTGTAATCACTCCCTCACCACACTGTAATCACTCTCTTTTCACACTGTAATCACTCCCTCATCACACAGTAATCACTCCCTCATCACACTGTAATCACTCCCTCAGCTCACTGTAATCACTCCCTCATCACACTGTAATCACTCTCTTTTCACACTGTAATCACTCCCTCATCACACTGTAATCACTCCCTCATCACACTGTAATCACTCCCTCAGCTCACTGTAATCACTCCCTTATCACACTGTAATCACTCTCTCATCACACTGTAATCACTCCCTTATCACACTTTAATCACTCTCTCATCACACTGTAATCACTCCCTTATCACACTGTAATCACTCCCTCTTCACACTGTAATCACTCCCTCATCCGACAGTAATCGCTCCCTCATCACGCTCTAATCACTCCCTCAGCACACAGTAAGCACTCCCTCAGCACACTGTAATCACTCCCTTATCACATTCTCACCACTCCCTCATTACACGATAATCACTCCCTCATCACACTGTAATCACTCCCTTATCACACAGTAATCGCTCCCTCATCACACTCTAATCACTCCCTCATCACACAGTAATCACTCCCTCATCGCACTGTAATCACTCCCTCACCACTCAGTAACCACTCGCTTATCACACTGTAATCACTCTCTCATCACACTGTAATCACTCCCTCATCGCACTGTAATCACACCCTCAGCACACAGTAATCACTCCCTCATCACACTGTAATCACTCCCTCATCACACAGTAATCACTCCCTCATCTCACTGTAATCACTCCCTCATCACACAGTAATCACTCCCTCATCACACTGTAATCTCTCAGTAATTACACTGTAATCACTCCCTCATCACACTGGAATCACTCCCTCAGCACACTGTAATCACTCCCTCAGCACACTGTAAACATTCCCTCATCACACTGTAATCACTCGCTCATCACACTGTAATCACTCCCTCATCACACTGTAATCAGTCCCTTATCACACTGTAATCACTCCCTCATCACACTGTAATCACTCCCTCATCACACTGTAATCACTCCCTCAGCGCACTGTAATCACTCCCTCAGCGCACTGTAATCACCCCCTCATCACACTGTAATCACTCCCTCATCACACTGTAATCACTCCCTCAGCTCACTGTAATCACTCCCTCATCACACTGTAATCACTCTCTTTTCACACTGTAATCACTCCCTCAGCTCACTGTAATCACTCCCTCTTCACACTGTAATCACTCCCTCAGCTCACTGTAATCACTCCCTTATCACACTGTAATCACTCTCTCATCACACTGTAATCACACCCTTATCACACTTTAATCACTCTCTCATCACACTGTAATCACTCCCTTATCACACTGTAATCACTCTCTTATCACACTGTAATCACTCTCTCATCACACTGTAATCACTCTCTTATCACACTGCAATCACTCTCTCATCAAACTGTACTCACTCCCTCATGACACTGTAATCACTCCCTCATCACACTGTAATCACTCCCTCAGCTCACTGTAATCACTCCCTCATCACACTGTAATCACTCTCTTTTCACACTGTAATCACTCCCTCAGCTCACTGTAATCACTCCCTCTTCACACTGTAATCACTCCCTCAGCTCACTGTAATCACTCCCTTATCACACTGTAATCACTCTCTCATCACACTGTAATCACACCCTTATCACACTTTAATCACTCTCTCATCACACTGTAATCACTCCCTTATCACACTGTAATCAATCTCTTATCACACTGTAATCACTCTCTCATCACACTGTAATCACTCTCTTATCACACTGCAATCACTCTCTCATCAAACTGTACTCACTCCCTCATGACACTGTAATCACTCCCTCATCACACTGTAATCACTCTCTCATCACACTGTAATCACTCCCTCATCACACTGTAATCACTCCCTTATCACACTGTAATCACTCTCTCATCACACTGTAATCACTCTCTCATCACACTGTAATCACACACTCATCACACAATAATCACTCTCTCATCACACTGTAATCACTCCCTCAGCACACTGTAATCACTCCCTTATCACAATGTAATCACTCGCTCTTCACTGTAATCACTCCCTCATCACACTATATTCACTCCCTCATCACACTGTCATCACTCTCTTATCACACTGTAATCACTCCCTTATCACACTGTAATCACTCCCTCATCGCTCTGTATTCACTCTCTTATCACACTGTAATCACTCCCTCATCACAGTGTAATCACTCCCTCATTGCACTGTAATCACTCGCACATCACCCAGTCATCACTCCCTCATCGCACTGTAATCACTCCCTCATCACACTGTAATCACTCCCTCAGCACACTGTAATCACTCCCTCATCACACTGTAATCACTCCCTCAGCACACTGTAATCACTCCCTCATCACACTGTAATCACTCCATCATCACACTGTAATCACTCCCTTAGCGCACTGTAATCACTCCCTCATCACACTATAATCACTCCCTCATCACACAGTAATCACTCCCTCATCACACAGTAATCACTCCCTTATCACACTGTAATCACTCTCTCATCACATTGTAATCACTCCCTCATCACACTGCAATCAGTCCCTTATCACACTGTAATCACTCCCTCATAACACTGTAATCACTCCCTCATCACACTGTAATCACGCCCTCATCACACAGTAATCACTCCCTCATCACACTGTAATCACTCCCTCAGCTCACTGTAATCACTCCCTCATCGCACTGTAATCACACTCTCTTTTCACACTGTAATCACTCCCTCAGCTCACTGTAATCACTCCCTCTTCACACTGTAATCACACCCTCATCACACTGTAATCACTCCCTCATCACACTATAATAACACCCTCATCGCACTGTAGTCACACCCTCATCGCACAGTAATCACTCCCTCATCGCACTGTAATCACTCCCTCATCACACAGTAATCACTCCCTCATCACACTGTAAACATTCCCTCATCACACTGTAATCACTCCCTCAGCACACTGCAATCACTCCCTCATCACACTGTAATCACTCTCTCATCACACAGGAATCACTCCCTCATCACACTGTAAACATTCCCTCATCACACTGTAATCACTCCCTCAGCGCACTGTAATCACTCCCTCATCACACTGTAATCACTCCCTCATCACACAGTAATCACTCCCTCGTCACACTGTAATCACTCCCTCAGCACACAGTAATCACTCCCTCATCACATTGTAACCACTCCCTCATCACACTGTAATCACTCCCTCATCACAGAGTAATCACTCCCTCATCACATTGTAACCACTCCCTCATCACACTGTAATCACTCCCTCAGCGCACTGTAATCACTCCCTTATCACACTGTAATCACCCCCTCATCACACTGTAAACATTCCATCATCACACTGAAATCACTCCCTCATCACAGAGTAATCACTCCCTCATCACATTGTAATCCCTCCCTCATCACACTGTAATCACTCCCACATCAGACAGTAATCACTCCCTCATCACAATGTAATCACTCCCTCATCACACTGTAAACATTCCCTCATCACAGTGTAATCACTCCCTCAGCGCACTGTAATCACTCCCTCATCACACTGTAATCACTCCCTTCTCACACTGTAATCACTCGCTCATCACACTGAAATCACTCCCTCATCACTCAGTAATCACTCCCTCATCACACAGTAATCACTCCCTTTTCACACTGTAATCACTCTCTCATCACACTGTAATCGCTCTCTTATCATACTGTAATCACTCCCTTATCACACTGTAATCACTCCCTCATCACACTGTAATCACTCTCTCATCACACTGTAATCACTCCCTCATCACACTTTAATCACTCCCGCATCACACAGTAATCACTCCCTCATCACACTGTAATCACTCCCTCATTGCACTGCAATCACTCGCACATCACCCAGTAATCACTCCCTCATTGCACTGTAATCACTCCCTCATCACACTGTAATCACTCCCTCATCACATAGTAATCACTCCCTCATCACACTGTAATCACTCCCTCAGCTCACTGTAATCACTCCCTCATCACACTGTAATCACTCTCTTTTCACACTGTAATCACTCCCTCATCACACTGTAATCACTCCCTCATCACATTGTAATCACTCCCTCAGCTCACTGTAATCACTCCCTTATCACACTGTAATCACTCTCTCATCACACTGTAATCACTCCCTTATCACACTTTAATCACTCTCTCATCACACTGTAATCACTCCCTTATCACACTGTAATCACTCCCTCTTCACACTGTAATCACTCCCTCATCCGACAGTAATCGCTCCCTCATCACGCTCTAATCACTCCCTCATCACACAGTAAGCACTCCCTCAGCACACTGTAATCACTCCCTTATCACATTCTCACCACTCCCTCATTACACGATAATCACTCCCTCATCACACTGTAATCACTCCCTTATCACACAGTAATCGCTCCCTCATCACACTCTAATCACTCCCTTATCACACTGTAATCACTCCCTCATCACACTGTAATCACTCTCTCATCACACTGTAATCACTCCCTCATCACACTTTAATCACTCCCGCATCACACAGTAATCACTCCCTCATCACACTGTAATCACTCCCTCATTGCACTGCAATCACTCGCACATCACCCAGTAATCACTCCCTCATCGCACTGTAATCACTCCCTCATCACACTGTAATCACTCCCTCATCACATAGTAATCACTCCCTCATCACACTGTAATCACTCCCTCAGCACACTGTAATCACTCCCTCATCACAATATAATCACTCCCTCATCACCCTGTAATCACTCTCTTATCACACTGTAATCACTCCCTTATCACACTGTAATCACTCCCTTATCACACTGTAATCACTCGCTCTTCACACTGTAATCACTCCCTCATCACTCAGTAATCACTCCCTCATCAAATTGTAATCACTCCCTTATCACACTGTAATCACTCTCTCATCACACTGTAATCACTCTCTCATCTCCCTGTAATCACTCCCTCAGCTCACTGTAATCACTCCCTCATCACACTGTAATCACTCGCTCTTCACTCTGTAATCACTCTCTTATCAGACTGTAATCACACTCTCATTTCACTGTAATCACTCTCTTATCACACTGTAATCACTCTCTTATCACACTGTAATCACTCTCTCATCACACTGTAATCACTCACTTATCACACAGTAATCACTCCCTCATCACACTGTAATCACTCCCTTATCACACTGTAATCACTCTCTCATCACACTGTAATCACTCTCTCATCTCCCTGTAATCACTCCCTCAGCTCACTGTAATCACTCCCTCATCACACTGTAATCACTCGCTCTTCACTCTGTAATCACTCTCTTATCAGACTGTAATCACACTCTCATTTCACTGTAATCACTCTCTTATCACACTGTAATCACTCTCTTATCACACTGTAATCACTCTCTCATCACACTGTAATCACTCACTTATCACACAGTAATCACTCCCTCATCACACTGTAATCACTCCCTTATCACACTGTAATCACTCCCTCATCACACTGTAATCACTCCCTTATCACACTGTAATCACTCCCTCATCACACTGTAATCACTCCCTCATCACACAGTAAACACTCCCTCAGCGCACAGTAATCACTCCCGCATCACACTGTAATCACTCCCTCATCACACTGTAATCACTCCCTCATCGCACTGTAATCACTCCCACATCACACTGTAATCACTCACTCATCACACTGTAATCAGTCCCTTATCACACTGTAATTACTCCCTCATCACACTGTAATCACTCCCTCAGATCACTGTAATCACTCCCTCATCACACTGTAATCACTCTCTTTTCACACTGTAATCACTCCCTCATCACACAGTAATCACTCCCTCATCACACTGTAATCACTCCCTCAGCTCACTGTAATCACTCCCTCATCACACTGTAATCACTCTCTTTTCACACTGTAATCACTCCCTCATCACACTGTAATCACTCCCTCATCACATTGTAATCACTCCCTCAGCTCACTGTAATCACTCCCTTATCACACTGTAATCACTCTCTCATCACACTGTAATCACTCCCTTATCACACTTTAATCACTCTCTCATCACACTGTAATCACTCCCTTATCACACTGTAATCACTCCCTCTTCACACTGTAATCACTCCCTCATCCGACAGTAATCGCTCCCTCATCACGCTCTAATCACTCCCTCATCACACTGTAAGCACTCCCTCAGCACACTGTAATCACTCCATTATCACATTCTCACCACTCCCTCATTACACGATAATCACTCCCTCATCACACTGTAATCACTCCCTTATCACACAGTAATCGCTCCCTCATCACACTCTAATCACTCCCTTATCACACTGTAATCACTCCCTCATCACACTGTAATCACTCTCTCATCACACTGTAATCACTCCCTCATCACACTTTAATCACTCCCGCATCACACAGTAATCACTCCCTCATCACACTGTAATCACTCCCTCATCACACAGTAATCACTCGCACATCACCCAGTAATCACTCCCTCATCGCACTGTAATCACTCCCTCATCACACTGTAATCACTCCCTCATCACATAGTAATCACTCCCTCATCACACTGTAATCACTCCCTCAGCACACTGTAATCACTCCCTCATCACAATATAATCACTCCCTCATCACCCTGTAATCACTCTCTTATCACACTGTAATCACTCCCTTATCACACTGTAATCACTCCCTTATCACACTGTAATCACTCGCTCTTCACACTGTAATCACTCCCTCATCACTCAGTAATCACTCCCTCATCAAATTGTAATCACTCCCTTATCACACTGTAATCACTCTCTCATCACACTGTAATCACTCTCTCATCTCCCTGTAATCACTCCCTCAGCTCACTGTAATCACTCCCTCATCACACTGTAATCACTCGCTCTTCACTCTGTAATCACTCTCTTATCAGACTGTAATCACACTCTCATCTCACTGTAATCACTCTCTTATCACACTGTAATCACTCTCTTATCACACTGTAATCACTCTCTCATCACACTGTAATCACTCACTTATCACACAGTAATCACTCCCTCATCACACTGTAATCACTCCCTTATCACACTGTAATCACTCCCTCATCACACTGTAATCACTCCCTTATCACACTGTAATCACTCCCTCATCACACTGTAATCACTCCCTCATCACACAGTAAACACTCCCTCAGCGCACAGTAATCACTCCCGCATCACACTGTAATCACTCCCTCATCACACTGTAATCACTCCCTCATCGCACTGTAATCACTCCCACATCACACTGTAATCACTCACTCATCACACTGTAATCAGTCCCTTATCACACTGTAATCACTCCCTCATCACACTGTAATCACTCCCTCAGATCACTGTAATCACTCCCTCATCACACTGTAATCACTCTCTTTTCACACTGTAATCACTCCCTCATCACACAGTAATCACTCCCTCATCACACTGTAATCACTCCCTCAGCTCACTGTAATCACTCCCTCATCACACTGTAATCACTCTCTTTTCACACTGTAATCACTCCCTCATCACACTGTAATCACTCCCTCATCACACTGTAATCACTCCCTCAGCTCACTGTAATCACTCCCTTATCACACTGTAATCACTCTCTCATCACACTGTAATCACTCCCTTATCACACTTTAATCACTCTCTCATCACACTGTAATCACTCCCTTATCACACTGTAATCACTCCCTCTTCACACTGTAATCACTCCCTCATCCGACAGGAATCGCTCCCTCATCACGCTCTAATCACTCCCTCAGCACACAGTAAGCACTCCCTCAGCACACTGTAATCACTCCCTTATCACATTCTCACCACTCCCTCATTACACGATAATCACTCCCTCATCACACTGTAATCACTCCCTTATCACACAGTAATCGCTCCCTCATCACACTCTAATCACTCCCTCATCACACAGTAATCACTCCCTCATCGCACTGTAATCACTCCCTCACCACTCAGTAACCACTCGCTTATCACACTGTAATCACTCTCTCATCACACTGTAATCACTCCCTCATCGCACTGTAATCACACCCTCAGCACACAGTAATCACTACCTCATCACACTGTAATCACTCCCTCATCACACAGTAATCACTCCCTCATCTCACTGTAATCACTCCCTCATCACACAGTAATCACTCCCTCATCACACTGTAATCTCTCAGTAATTACACTGTAATCACTCCCTCATCACACTGGAATCACTCCCTCAGCACACTGTAATCACTCCCTCAGCACACTGTAAACATTCCCTCATCACACTGTAATCACTCGCTCATCACACTGTAATCACTCCCTCATCACACTGTAATCAGTCCCTTATCACACTGTAATCACTCCCTCATAACACTGTAATCACTCCCTCATCACACTGTAATCACTCCCTCAGCGCACTGTAATCACTCCCTCAGCGCACTGTAATCACCCCCTCATCACACTGTAATCACTCCCTCATCACACTGTAATCACTCCCTCAGCTCACTGTAATCACTCCCTCATCACACTGTAATCACTCTCTTTTCACACTGTAATCACTCCCTCAGCTCACTGTAATCACTCCCTCTTCACACTGTAATCACTCCCTCAGCTCACTGTAATCACTCCCTTATCACACTGTAATCACTCTCTCATCACACTGTAATCACACCCTTATCACACTTTAATCACTCTCTCATCACACTGTAATCACTCCCTTATCACACTGTAATCACTCTCTTATCACACTGTAATCACTCTCTCATCACACTGTAATCACTCTCTTATCACACTGCAATCACTCTCTCATCAAACTGTACTCACTCCCTCATGACACTGTAATCACTCCCTCATCACACTGTAATCACTCCCTCAGCTCACTGTAATCACTCCCTCATCACACTGTAATCACTCTCTTTTCACACTGTAATCACTCCCTCAGCTCACTGTAATCACTCCCTCTTCACACTGTAATCACTCCCTCAGCTCACTGTAATCACTCCCTTATCACACTGTAATCACTCTCTCATCACACTGTAATCACACCCTTATCACACTTTAATCACTCTCTCATCACACTGTAATCACTCCCTTATCACACTGTAATCACTCTCTTATCACACTGTAATCACTCTCTCATCACACTGTAATCACTCTCTTATCACACTGCAATCACTCTCTCATCAAACTGTACTCACTCCCTCATGACACTGTAATCACTCCCTCATCACACTGTAATCACTCTCTCATCACACTGTAATCACTCCCTCATCACACTGTAATCACTCCCTTATCACACTGTAATCACTCTCTCATCACACTGTAATCACTCTCTCATCACACTGTAATCACACACTCATCACACAATAATCACTCTCTCATCACACTGTAATCACTCCCTCAGCACACTGTAATCACTCCCTTATCACAATGTAATCACTCGCTCTTCACTGTAATCACTCCCTCATCACACTATATTCACTCCCTCATCACACTGTCATCACTCTCTTATCACACTGTAATCACTCCCTTATCACACTGTAATCACTCCCTCATCGCTCTGTATTCACTCTCTTATCACACTGTAATCACTCCCTCATCACAGTGTAATCACTCCCTCATTGCACTGTAATCACTCGCACATCACCCAGTCATCACTCCCTCATCGCACTGTAATCACTCCCTCATCACACTGTAATCACTCCCTCAGCACACTGTAATCACTCCCTCATCACACTGTAATCACTCCCTCAGCACACTGTAATCACTCCCTCATCACACTGTAATCACTCCATCATCACACTGTAATCACTCCCTTAGCGCACTGTAATCACTCCCTCATCACACTATAATCACTCCCTCATCACACAGTAATCACTCCCTCATCACACAGTAATCACTCCCTTATCACACTGTAATCACTCTCTCATCACATTGTAATCACTCCCTCATCACACTGCAATCAGTCCCTTATCACACTGTAATCACTCCCTCATAACACTGTAATCACTCCCTCATCACACTGTAATCACGCCCTCATCACACAGTAATCACTCCCTCATCACACTGTAATCACTCCCTCAGCTCACTGTAATCACTCCCTCATCGCACTGTAATCACACTCTCTTTTCACACTGTAATCACTCCCTCAGCTCACTGTAATCACTCCCTCTTCACACTGTAATCACACCCTCATCACACTGTAATCACTCCCTCATCACACTATAATAACACCCTCATCGCACTGTAGTCACACCCTCATCGCACAGTAATCACTCCCTCATCGCACTGTAATCACTCCCTCATCACACAGTAATCACTCCCTCATCACACTGTAAACATTCCCTCATCACACTGTAATCACTCCCTCAGCACACTGCAATCACTCCCTCATCACACTGTAATCACTCTCTCATCACACAGGAATCACTCCCTCATCACACTGTAAACATTCCCTCATCACACTGTAATCACTCCCTCAGCGCACTGTAATCACTCCCTCATCACACTGTAATCACTCCCTCATCACACAGTAATCACTCCCTCATCACATTGTAACCACTCCCTCATCACACTGTAATCACTCCCTCATCACAGAGTAATCACTCCCTCATCACATTGTAACCACTCCCTCATCACACTGTAATCACTCCCTCAGCGCACTGTAATCACTCCCTTATCACACTGTAATCACCCCCTCATCACACTGTAAACATTCCATCATCACACTGAAATCACTCCCTCATCACAGAGTAATCACTCCCTCATCACATTGTAATCCCTCCCTCATCACACTGTAATCACTCCCACATCAGACAGTAATCACTCCCTCATCACAATGTAATCACTCCCTCATCACACTGTAAACATTCCCTCATCACAGTGTAATCACTCCCTCAGCGCACTGTAATCACTCCCTCATCACACTGTAATCACTCCCTTCTCACACTGTAATCACTCGCTCATCACACTGAAATCACTCCCTCATCACTCAGTAATCACTCCCTCATCACACAGTAATCACTCCCTTTTCACACTGTAATCACTCTCTCATCACACTGTAATCACTCTCTTATCATACTGTAATCACTCCCTTATCACACTGTAATCACTCCCTCATCACACTGTAATCACTCTCTCATCACACTGTAATCACTCCCTCATCACACTTTAATCACTCCCGCATCACACAGTAATCACTCCCTCATCACACTGTAATCACTCCCTCATTGCACTGCAATCACTCGCACATCACCCAGTAATCACTCCCTCATTGCACTGTAATCACTCCCTCATCACACTGTAATCACTCCCTCATCACATAGTAATCACTCCCTCATCACAGTGTAATCACTCCCTCAGCACACTGTAATCACTCCCTCATCACAATATAATCACTCCCTCATCACCCTGTAATCACTCTCTTATCACTCTGTAATCACTCCCTTATCACACTGTAATCACTCCCTTATCACACTGTAATCACTCGCTCTTCACACTGTAATCACTCCCTCATCACTCAGTAATCACTCCCTCATCAAATTGTTATCACTCCCTTATCACACTGTAATCACTCTCTCATCACACTGTAATCACTCTCTCATCTCCCTGTAATCACTCCCTCAGCTCACTGTAATCACTCCCTCATCACACTGTAATCACTCGCTCTTCACTCTGTAATCACTCTCTTATCAGACTGTAATTACACTCTCATCTCACTGTAATCACTCTCTTATCACACTGTAATCACTCTCTTATCACACTGTAATCACTCTCTCATCACACTGTAATCACTCACTTATCACACAGTAATCACTCCCTCATCACACTGTAATCACTCCCTTATCACACTGTAATCACTCCCTCATCACACTGTAATCACTCCCTTATCACACTGTAATCACTCCCTCATCACACTGTAATCACTCCCTCATCACACAGTAAACACTCCCTCAGCGCACAGTAATCACTCCCGCATCACACTGTAATCACTCCCTCATCACACTGTAATCACTCCCTCATCGCACTGGAATCACTCCCACATCACACTGTAATCACTCACTCATCACACTGTAATCAGTCCCTTATCACACTGTAATCACTCCCTCATCACACTGTAATCACTCCCTCAGCTCACTGTAATCACTCCCTCATCACACTGTAATCACTCTCTTTTCACACTGTAATCACTCCCTCATCACACAGTAATCACTCCCTCATCACACTGTAATCACTCCCTCAGCTCACTGTAATCACTCCCTCATCACACTGTAATCACTCTCTTTTCACACTGTAATCACTCCCTCATCACACTGTAATCACTCCCTCATCACACTGTAATCACTCCCTCAGCCCACTGTAAACACTCCCTTATCACACTGTAATCACTCTATCATCACACTGTAATCACTCCCTTATCACACTTTAATCACTCTCTCATCACACTGTAATCACTCCCTTATCAAACTGTAATCACTCTCTAATCACACTGTAATCACTCTCTCATCACACTGTAATCACTCTCTTATCACACTGTTATCACTCTCTCATCACAATGTAATCACTCTCTTATCATACTGTAATCACACTCTTATCACAGTGTAATCACTCCCTCAGCTCACTGCAATCACTCTCTCATCACACTGTAATCACTCCCACATCACACAGTAATCACTCCCTCATCACACTGTAATCACTCCCTCATCACACTGTAAACATTCCCTCATCACACTGTAATCACTCCCTCAGCGCACTGTAATCACTCCCTCATCACACTGTAATCACTCCCTTATCACACTGTAATCACTCGCTCATCACACTGTAATCACTCCCTCATCACTCAGTAATCACTCCCTCATCACACAGTAATCACTCCCTTTTCACACTGTAATCACTCTCTCATCACACTGTAATCACTCTCTTATCATACTGTAATCACTCCCTTATCACACTGTAATCACTCCCTCATCACACTGTAATCACTCTCTCATCACACTGTAATCACTCCCACATCACACTTTAATCACTCCCGCATCACACAGTAATCACTCCCTCATCACACTGTAATCACTCCCTCATTGCACTGCAATCACTCGCACATCACCCAGTAATCACTCCCTCATCGCACTGTAATCACTCCCTCATCACACTGTAATCACTCCCACATCACACAGTAATCACTCCCTCATCACACTGTAATCACTCCCTCAGCACACTGTAATCACTCCCTCATCACACTGTAATCACTCCCTCATCACAATATAATCACTCCCTCATCACCCTGTAATCACTCTCTTATCACACTGTAATCACTCTCTCATCACACTGTAATCACTCCCTTATCACACTGTAATCACTCCCTTATCACACTGTAATCACTCGCTCTTCACACTGTAATCACTCCCTCATCACTCAGTAATCACTCCCTCATCACACTGTAATCACTCCCTCAGCTCACTGTAATCACTCCCTCATGACACTGTAATCACTCGCTCTTCACTCTGTAATCACTCTCTTATCACACTGTAATCACACTCTCATCTCACTGTAATCACTCTCTTATCACACTGTAATCACTCTCTTATCACACTGTAATCACTCTCTCATCACACTGTAATCACTCACTTATCACACAGTAATCACTCCCTCATCACAGTGTAATCACTCCCTTATCACACTGTAATCACTCCCTCATCACACTGTAATCACTCCCTTATCACACTGTAATCACTCCCTCATCACACTGTAATCACTCCCTTATCACACTGTAATCACTCCCTCATCACACTGTAATCACTCCCTCATCACACAGTAAACACTCCCTCAGTGCACAGTAATCACTCCCGCATCACACTCTAATCACTCCCTCATCGCACTGTAATCACTCCCTCATCACACTGTAATCACTCCCTCATCACACTGTAATCACTCCCTCATAACACTGTAATCACTCCCTCATCACACTGTAATCACTCCCTCAGCGCACTGTAATCACTCCCTCAGCGCACTGTAATCACTCCCTCATCACACAGTAATCACTCCCTCATCACACTGTAATCACTCCCTCAGCTCACTGTAATCACTCTCTCATCACACTGTAATCACTCACTTATCACACAGTAATCACTCCCTCATCACACTGTAATCACTCCCTTATCACACTTTAATCACTCTCTTATCACACTGGAATCACTCTCTCATCACACTGTAATCACTCTCTTATCACACTGTAATCACTCTCTCATCACACTGTAATCACTCTCTTATCATACTGTAATCACTCTCTTATCACAGTGTAATCACTCTCTCAGCTCACTGCAATCACTCTCTCATCACACTGTAATCACTCCCTCATCACACTGTACTCACTCCCTCATCGCACTGTAATCACTCCCTTATCACACTGTCATCACTCCCTCATAACACTGTAATCACTGCCTCATCACACAGTATTGACTCCCTCATCACACTGTAATCACTCCCTCAGCTCACTGTAATCACTCCCTCATCACACTGTAATCACTCTCTTTTCACACTGTAATCACTCCCTCATCACACTGTAATCACTCCCTCATCACACTGTAATCACTCCCTCAGCTCACTGTAATCACTCCCTTATCACACTGTAATCACTCTCTCATCACACTGTAATCACTCCCTTATCACACTTTAATCACTCTCTCATCACACTGTAATCACTCCCTTATCACACTGTAATCACTCCCTCTTCACACTGTAATCACTCCCTCATCCGACAGTAATCGCTCCCTCATCACGCTCTAATCACTCCCTCAGCACACAGTAAGCACTCCCTCAGCACACTGTAATCACTCCCTTATCACATTCTCACCACTCCCTCATTACACGATAATCACTCCCTCATCACACTGTAATCACTCCCTTATCACACAGTAATCGCTCCCTCATCACACTCTAATCACTCCCTCATCACACAGTAATCACTCCCTCATCGCACTGTAATCACTCCCTCACCACTCAGTAACCACTCGCTTATCACACTGTAATCACTCTCTCATCACACTGTAATCACTCCCTCATCGCACTGTAATCACACCCTCAGCACACAGTAATCACTCCCTCATCACACTGTAATCACTCCCTCATCACACAGTAATCACTCCCTCATCTCACTGTAATCACTCCCTCATCACACAGTAATCACTCCCTCATCACACTGTAATCTCTCAGTAATTACACTGTAATCACTCCCTCATCACACTGGAATCACTCCCTCAGCACACTGTAATCACTCCCTCAGCACACTGTAAACATTCCCTCATCACACTGTAATCACTCGCTCATCACACTGTAATCACTCCCTCATCACACTGTAATCAGTCCCTTATCACACTGTAATCACTCCCTCATAACACTGTAATCACTCCCTCAGCGCACTGAAATCACTCCCTCAGCGCACTGTAATCACCCCCTCATCACACAGTAATCACTCCCTCATCACACTGTAATCACTCCCTCAGCTCACTGTAATCACTCCCTCATCACACTGTAATCACTCTCTTTTCACACTGTAATCACTCCCTCAGCTCACTGTAATCACTCCCTCTTCACACTGTAATCACTCCCTCAGCTCACTGTAATCACTCCCTTATCACACTGTAATCACTCTCTCATCACACTGTAATCACACCCTTATCACACTTTAATCACTCTCTCATCACACTGTAATCACTCCCTTATCACACTGTAATCACTCTCTTATCACACTGTAATCACTCTCTCATCACACTGTAATCACTCTCTTATCACACTGCAATCACTCTCTCATCACACTGTACTCACTCCCTCATGACACTGTAATCACTCCCTCATCACACAGTAATCACTCTCTCATCACACTGTAATCACTCCCTCATCACACTGTAATCACTCCCTCATCACACTGTAATCACTCCCTTATCACACTGTAATCACTCTCTCATCACACTGTAATCATTCTCTCATCACACTGTAATCACACACTCATCACACAATAATCACTCTCTCATCACACTGTAATCACTCCCTCAGCACACTGTAATCACTCCCTTATCACAATGTAATCACTCGCTCTTCACTGTAATCACTCCCTCATCACACTATATTCACTCCCTCATCACACTGTCATCACTCTTTTATCACACTGTAATCACTCCCTTATCACACTGTAATCACTCCCTCATCGCTCTGTATTCACTCTCTTATCACACTGTAATCACTCCCTCATCACAGTGTAATCACTCCCTCATTGCACTGGAATCACTCGCACATCACCCAGTCATCACTCCCTCATCGCACTGTAATCACTCCCTCATCACACTGTAATCACTCCCTCAGCACACTGTAATCACTCCCTCATCACACTGTAATCACTCCCTCAACACACTGTAATCACTCCCTCATCACACTGTAATCACTCCATCATCACACTGTAATCACTCCCTTAGCGCACTGTAATCACTCCCTCATCACACTATAATCACTCCCTCATCACACAGTAATCACTCCCTCATCACACAGTAATCACTCCCTTATCACACTGTAATCACTCTCTCATCACATTGTAATCACTCCCTCATCACACTGCAATCAGTCCCTTATCACACTGTAATCACTCCCTCATAACACTGTAATCACTCCCTCATCACACTGTAATCACGCCCTCATCACACAGTAATCACTCCCTCATCACACTGTAATCACTCCCTCAGCTCACTGTAATCACTCCCTCATCGCACTGTAATCACACTCTCTTTTCACACTGTAATCACTCCCTCAGCTCACTGTAATCACTCCCTCTTCACACTGTAATCACACCCTCATCACACTGTAATCACTCCCTCATCACACTATAATAACACCCTCATCGCACTGTAGTCACACCCTCATCACACTGTAATAACTCCCTCATTGCACTGTAATCACTCCCTCATCACACAGTAATCACTCCCTCATCACACTGTAAACATTCCCTCATCACACTGTAATCACTCCCTCAGCACACTGCAATCACTCCCTCATCACACTGTAATCACTCTCTCATCACACAGGAATCACTCCCTCATCACACTGTAAACATTCCCTCATCACACTGTAATCACTCCCTCAGCGCACTGTAATCACTCCCTCATCACACTGTAATCACTCCCTCATCACACAGTAATCACTCCCTCGTCACACTGTAATCACTCCCTCAGCACACAGTAATCACTCCCTCATCACATTGTAACCACTCCCTCATCACACTGTAATCACTCCCTCATCACAGAGTAATCACTCCCTCATCACATTGTAACCACTCCCTCATCACACTGTAATCACTCCCTCAGCGCACTGTAATCACTCCCTTATCACACTGTAATCACCCCCTCATCACACTGTAAACATTCCATCATCTCACTGAAATCACTCCCTCATCACAGAGTAATCACTCCCTCATCACATTGTAATCCCTCCCTCATCACACTGTAATCACTCCCACATCAGACAGTAATCACTCCCTCATCACAATGTAATCACTCCCTCATCACACTGTAAACATTCCCTCATCACAGTGTAATCACTCCCTCAGCGCACTGTAATCACTCCCTCATCACACTGTAATCACTCCCTTATCACACTGTAATCACTCGCTCATCACACTGAAATCACTCCCTCATCACTCAGTAATCACTCCCTCATCACACAGTAATCACTCCCTTTTCACACTGTAATCACTCTCTCATCACACTGTAATCACTCTCTTATCATACTGTAATCACTCCCTTATCACACTGTAATCACTCCCTCATCACACTGTAATCACTCTCTCATCACACTGTAATCACTCCCTCATCACACTTTAATCACTCCCGCATCACACAGTAATCACTCCCTCATCACACTGTAATCACTCCCTCATTGCACTGCAATCACTCGCACATCACGCAGTAATCACTCCCTCATCGCACTGTAATCACTCCCTCATCACACTGTAATCACTCCCTCATCACATAGTAATCACTCCCTCATCACAGTGTAATCACTCCCTCAGCACACTGTAATCACTCCCTCATCACAATATAATCACTCCCTCATCACCCTGTAATCACTCTCTTATCACTCTGTAATCACTCCCTTATCACACTGTAATCACTCCCTTATCACACTGTAATCACTCGCTCTTCACACTGTAATCACTCCCTCATCACTCAGTAATCACTCCCTCATCAAATTGTTATCACTCCCTTATCACACTGTAATCACTCTCTCATCACACTGTAATCACTCTCTCATCTCCCTGTAATCACTCCCTCAGCTCACTGTAATCACTCCCTCATCACACTGTAATCACTCGCTCTTCACTCTGTAATCACTCTCTTATCAGACTGTAATTACACTCTCATCTCACTGTAATCACTCTCTTATCACACTGTAATCACTCTCTTATCACACTGTAATCACTCTCTCATCACACTGTAATCACTCACTTATCACACAGTAATCACTCCCTCATCACACTGTAATCACTCCCTTATCACACTGTAATCACTCCCTCATCACACTGTAATCACTCCCTTATCACACTGTAATCACTCCCTCATCACACTGTAATCACTCCCTCATCACACAGTAAACACTCCCTCAGCGCACAGTAATCACTCCCGCATCACACTGTAATCACTCCCTCATCACACTGTAATCACTCCCTCATCGCACTGGAATCACTCCCACATCACACTGTAATCACTCACTCATCACACTGTAATCAGTCCCTTATCACACTGTAATCACTCCCTCATCACACTGTAATCACTCCCTCAGCTCACTGTAATCACTCCCTCATCACACTGTAATCACTCTCTTTTCACACTGTAATCACTCCCTCATCACACAGTAATCACTCCCTCATCACACTGTAATCACTCCCTCAGCTCACTGTAATCACTCCCTCATCACACTGTAATCACTCTCTTTTCACACTGTAATCACTCCCTCATCACACTGTAATCACTCCCTCATCACACTGTAATCACTCCCTCAGCCCACTGTAATCACTCCCTTATCACACTGTAATCACTCTATCATCACACTGTAATCACTCCCTTATCACACTTTAATCACTCTCTCATCACACTGTAATCACTCCCTTATCACACTGTAATCACTCTCTAATCACACTGTAATCACTCTCTCATCACACTGTAATCACTCTCTTATCACACTGTTATCACTCTCTCATCACAATGTAATCACTCTCTTATCATACTGTAATCACACTCTTATCACAGTGTAATCACTCCCTCAGCTCACTGCAATCACTCTCTCATCACACTGTAATCACTCCCACATCACACAGTAATCACTCCCTCATCACACTGTAATCACTCCCTCATTGCACTGCAATCACTCGCACATCACCCAGTAATCACTCCCTCATCGCACTGTAATCACTCCCTCATCACACTGTAATCACTCCCTCATCACACAGTAATCACTCCCTCATCACACTGTAATCACTCCCTCAGCACACTGTAATCACTCCCTCATCACACTGTAATCACTCCCTCATCACAATATAATCACTCCCTCATCACCCTGTAATCACTCTCTTATCACACTGTAATCACTCTCTCATCACACTGTAATCACTCCCTTATCACACTGTAATCACTCCCTTATCACACTGTAATCACTCGCTCTTCACACTGTAATCACTCCCTCATCACTCAGTAATCACTCCCTCATCACACAGTAATCACTCCCTCAGCTCACTGTAATCACTCCCTCATGACACTGTAATCACTCGCTCTTCACTCTGTAATCACTCTCTTATCACACTGTAATCACACTCTCATCTCACTGTAATCACTCTCTTATCACACTGTAATCACTCTCTTATCACACTGTAATCACTCTCTCATCACACTGTAATCACTCACTTATCACACAGTAATCACTCCCTCATCACAGTGTAATCACTCCCTTATCACACTGTAATCACTCCCTCATCACACTGTAATCACTCTCTTATCACACTGTAATCACTCCCTCATCACACTGTAATCACTCCCTTATCACACTGTAATCACTCCCTCATCACACTGTAATCACTCCCTCATCACACAGTAAACACTCCCTCAGTGCACAGTAATCACTCCCGCATCACACTGTAATCACTCCCTTATCACACTGTAATCACTCGCTCTTCACACTGTAATCACTCCCTCATCACTCAGTAATCACTCCCTCATCACACAGTAATCACTCCCTCAGCTCACTGTAATCACTCCCTCATGACACTGTAATCACTCGCTCTTCACTCTGTAATCACTCTCTTATCACACTGTAATCACACTCTCATCTCACTGTAATCACTCTCTTATCACACTGTAATCACTCTCTTATCACACTGTAATCACTCTCTCATCACACTGTAATCACTCACTTATCACACAGTAATCACTCCCTCATCACAGTGTAATCACTCCCTTATCACACTGTAATCACTCCCTCATCACACTGTAATCACTCTCTTATCACACTGTAATCACTCCCTCATCACACTGTAATCACTCCCTTATCACACTGTAATCACTCCCTCATCACACTGTAATCACTCCCTCATCACACAGTAAACACTCCCTCAGTGCACAGTAATCACTCCCGCATCACACTCTAATCACTCCCTCATCGCACTGTAATCACTCCCTCATCACACTGTAATCACTCCCTCATCACACTGTAATCACTCCCTCATAACACTGTAATCACTCCCTCATCACACTGTAATCACTCCCTCAGCGCACTGTAATCACTCCCTCAGCGCACTGTAATCACTCCCTCATCACACAGTAATCACTCCCTCATCACACTGTAATCACTCCCTCAGCTCACTGTAATCACTCTCTCATCACACTGTAATCACTCACTTATCACACAGTAATCACTCCCTCATCACACTGTAATCACTCCCTTATCACACTTTAATCACTCTCTTATCACACTGGAATCACTCTCTCATCACACTGTAATCACTCTCTTATCACACTGTAATCACTCTCTCATCACACTGTAATCACTCTCTTATCATACTGTAATCACTCTCTTATCACAGTTTAATCACTCTCTCAGCTCACTGCAATCACTCTCTCATCACACTGTAATCACTCCCTCATCACACTGTACTCACTCCCTCATCACACTGTAATCACTCCCTTATCACACTGTCATCACTCCCTCATAACACTGTAATCACTCCCTCATCACACAGTAATGACTCCCTCATCACACTGTAATCACTCCCTCAGCTCACTGTAATCACTCCCTCATCACACTGTAATCACTCTCTTTTCACACTGTAATCACTCCCTCATCACACTGTAATCACTCCCTCATCACACTGTAATCACTCCCTCAGCTCACTGTAATCACTCCCTTATCACACTGTAATCACTCTCTCATCACACTGTAATCACTCCCTTATCACACTTTAATCACTCTCTCATCACACTGTAATCACTCCCTTATCACACTGTAATCACTCCCTCTTCACACTGTAATCACTCCCTCATCCGACAGTACTCGCTCCCTCATCACGCTCTAATCACTCCCTCAGCACACAGTAAGCACTCCCTCAGCACACTGTAATCACTCCCTTATCACATTCTCACCACTCCCTCATTACACGATAATCACTCCCTCATCACACTGTAATCACTCCCTTATCACACAGTAATCGCTCCCTCATCACACTCTAATCACTCCCTCATCACACAGTAATCACTCCCTCATCGCACTGTAATCACTCCCTCACCACTCAGTAACCACTCGCTTATCACACTGTAATCACTCTCTCATCACACTGTAATCACTCCCTCATCGCACTGTAATCACACCCTCAGCACACAGTAATCACTCCCTCATCACACTGTAATCACTCCCTCATCACACAGTAATCACTCTCTCATCTCACTGTAATCACTCCCTCATCTCACTGTAATCACTCCCTCATCACACTGGAATCACTCCCTCAGCACACTGTAATCACTCCCTCAGCACACTGTAAACATTCCCTCATCACACTGTAATCACTCGCTCATCACACTGTAATCACTCCCTCATCACACTGTAATCAGTCCCTTATCACACTGTAATCACTCCCTCATAACACTGTAATCACTCCCTCAGCGCACTGAAATCACTCCCTCAGCGCACTGTAATCACCCCCTCATCACACAGTAATCACTCCCTCATCACACTGTAATCACTCCCTCAGCTCACTGTAATCACTCCCTCATCACACTGTAATCACTCTCTTTTCACACTGTAATCACTCCCTCAGCTCACTGTAATCACTCCCTCTTCACACTGTAATCACTCCCTCAGCTCACTGTAATCACTCCCTTATCACACTGTAATCACTCTCTCATCACACTGTAATCACACCCTTATCACACTTTAATCACTCTCTCATCACACTGTAATCACTCCCTTATCACACTGTAATCACTCTCTTATCACACTGTAATCACTCTCTCATCACACTGTAATCACTCTCTTATCACACTGCAATCACTCTCTCAACACACTGTACTCACTCCCTCATGACACTGTAATCACTCCCTCATCACACAGTAATCACTCTCTCATCACACTGTAATCACTCCCTCATCACACTGTAATCACTCCCTCATCACACTGTAATCACTCCCTTATCACACTGTAATCACTCTCTCATCACACTGTAATCACTCCCTCATCACACTGTAATCACACACTCATCACACAATAATCACTCTCTCATCACACTGTAATCACTCCCTCAGCACACTGTAATCACTCCCTTATCACAATGTAATCACTCGCTCTTCACTGTAATCACTCCCTCATCACACTATATTCACTCCCTCATCACACTGTCATCACTCTCTTATCACACTGTAATCACTCCCTTATCACACTGTAATCACTCCCTCATCGCTCTGTATTCACTCTCTTATCACACTGTAATCACTCCCCCATCACAGTGTAATCACTCCCTCATTGCACTGTAATCACTCGCACATCACCCAGTCATCACTCCCTCATCGCACTGTAATCACTCCCTCATCACACTGTAATCACTCCCTCAGCACACTGTAATCACTCCCTCATCACACTGTAATCACTCCCTCAACACACTGTAATCACTCCCTCATCACACTGTAATCACTCCATCATCACACTGTAATCACTCCCTTAGCGCACTGTAATCACTCCCTCATCACACTATAATCACTCCCTCATCACACAGTAATCACTCCCTCATCACACAGTAATCACTCCCTTATCACACTGTAATCACTCTCTCATCACATTGTAATCACTCCCTCATCACACTGCAATCAGTCCCTTATCACACTGTAATCACTCCCTCATAACACTGTAATCACTCCCTCATCACACTGTAATCACGCCCTCATCACACAGTAATCACTCCCTCATCACACTGTAATCACTCCCTCAGCTCACTGTAATCACTCCCTCATCGCACTGTAATCACACTCTCTTTTCACACTGTAATCACTCCCTCAGCTCACTGTAATCACTCCCTCTTCACACTGTAATCACACCCTCATCACACTGTAATCACTCCCTCATCACACTATAATAACACCCTCATCGCACTGTAGTCACACCCTCATCACACTGTAATAACTCCCTCATCGCACTGTAATCACTCCCTCATCACACAGTAATCACTCCCTCATCACACTGTAAACATTCCCTCATCACACTGTAATCACTCCCTCAGCACACTGCAATCACTCCCTCATCACACTGTAATCACTCTCTCATCACACAGGAATCACTCCCTCATCACACTGTAAACATTCCCTCATCACACTGTAATCACTCCCTCAGCGCACTGTAATCACTCCCTCATCACACTGTAATCACTCCCTCATCACACAGTAATCACTCCCTCGTCACACTGTAATCACTCCCTCAGCACACAGTAATCACTCCCTCATCACATTGTAACCACTCCCTCATCACACTGTAATCACTCCCTCATCACAGAGTAATCACTCCCTCATCACATTGTAACCACTCCCTCATCACACTGTAATCACTCCCTCAGCGCACTGTAATCACTCCCTTATCACACTGTAATCACCCCCTCATCACACTGTAAACATTCCATCATCACACTGAAATCACTCCCTCATCACAGAGTAATCACTCCCTCATCACATTGTAATCCCTCCCTCATCACACTGTAATCACTCCCACATCAGACAGTAATCACTCCCTCATCACAATGTAATCACTCCCTCATCACACTGTAAACATTCCCTCATCACAGTGTAATCACTCCCTCAGCGCACTGTAATCACTCCCTCATCACACTGTAATCACTCCCTTATCACACTGTAATCACTCGCTCATCACACTGAAATCACTCCCTCATCACTCAGTAATCACTCCCTCATCACACAGTAATCACTCCCTTTTCACACTGTAATCACTCTCTCATCACACTGTAATCACTCTCTTATCATACTGTAATCACTCCCTTATCACACTGTAATCACTCCCTCATCACACTGTAATCACTCTCTCATCACACTGTAATCACTCCCTCATCACACTTTAATCACTCCCGCATCACACAGTAATCACTCCCTCATCACACTGTAATCACTCCCTCATTGCACTGCAATCACTCGCACATCACGCAGTAATCACTCCCTCATCGCACTGTAATCACTCCCTCATCACACTGTAATCACTCCCTCATCACATAGTAATCACTCCCTCATCACAGTGTAATCACTCCCTCAGCACACTGTAATCACTCCCTCATCACAATATAATCACTCCCTCATCACCCTGTAATCACTCTCTTATCACTCTGTAATCACTCCCTTATCACACTGTAATCACTCCCTTATCACACTGTAATCACTCGCTCTTCACACTGTAATCACTCCCTCATCACTCAGTAATCACTCCCTCATCAAATTGTTATCACTCCCTTATCACACTGTAATCACTCTCTCATCACACTGTAATCACTCTCTCATCTCCCTGTAATCACTCCCTCAGCTCACTGTAATCACTCCCTCATCACACTGTAATCACTCGCTCTTCACTCTGTAATCACTCTCTTATCAGACTGTAATTACACTCTCATCTCACTGTAATCACTCTCTTATCACACTGTAATCACTCTCTTATCACACTGTAATCACTCTCTCATCACACTGTAATCACTCACTTATCACACAGTAATCACTCCCTCATCACACTGTAATCACTCCCTTATCACACTGTAATCACTCCCTCATCACACTGTAATCACTCCCTTATCACACTGTAATCACTCCCTCATCACACTGTAATCACTCCCTCATCACACAGTAAACACTCCCTCAGCGCACAGTAATCACTCCCGCATCACACTGTAATCACTCCCTCAATACACTGTAATCACTCCCTCATCGCACTGTAATCACTCCCACATCACACTGTAATCACTCACTCATCACACTGTAATCAGTCCCTTATCACACTGTAATCACTCCCTCATCACACTGTAATCACTCCCTCAGCTCACTGTAATCACTCCCTCATCACACTGTAATCACTCTCTTTTCACACTGTAATCACTCCCTCATCACACAGTAATCACTCCCTCATCACACTGTAATCACTCCCTCAGCTCACTGTAATCACTCCCTCATCACACTGTAATCACTCTCTTTTCACACTGTAATCACTCCCTCATCACACTGTAATCACTCCCTCATCACACTGTAATCACTCCCTCAGCTCACTGTAATCACTCCCTTATCACAATGTAATCACTCTATCATCACACTGTAATCACTCCCTTATCACACTTTAATCACTCTCTCATCACACTGTAATCACTCCCTTATCACACTGTAATCACTCTCTAATCACACAGTAATCACTCTCTCATCACACTGTAATCACTCTCTTATCACACTGTTATCACTCTCTCATCACACTGTAATCACTCTCTTATCATACTGTAATCACACTCTTATCACAGTGTAATCACTCCCTCAGCTCACTGCAATCACTCTCTCATCACACTGTAATCACTCCCACATCACACAGTAATCACTCCCTCATCACACTGTAATCACTCCCTCATCACACTGTAATCACTCCCTCAGCTCACTGCAATCACTCTCTCATCACACTGTAATCACTCCCACATCACACAGTAATCACTCCCTCATCACACTGTAATCACTCTATCATCACACTGTAATCACTCCCTTATCACACTTTAATCACTCTCTCATCACACTGTAATCACTCCCTTATCAAACTGTAATCACTCTCTAATCACACTGTAATCACTCTCTCATCACACTGTAATCACTCTCTTATCACACTGTTATCACTCTCTCATCACAATGTAATCACTCTCTTATCATACTGTAATCACACTCTTATCACAGTGTAATCACTCCCTCAGCTCACTGCAATCACTCTCTCATCACACTGTAATCACTCCCACATCACACAGTAATCACTCCCTCATCACACTGTAATCACTCCCTCATCACACTGCAAACATTCCCTCATCACACTGTAATCACTCCCTCAGCGCACTGTAATCACTCCCTCATCACACTGTAATCACTCCCTTATCACACTGTAATCACTCGCTCATCACACTGTAATCACTCCCTCATCACTCAGTAATCACTCCCTCATCACACAGTAATCACTCCCTTTTCACACTGTAATCACTCTCTCATCACACTGTAATCACTCTCTTATCATACTGTAATCAATCCCTTATCACACTGTAATCACTCCCTCATCACACTGTAATCACTCTCTCATCACACTGTAATCACTCCCACATCACACTTTAATCACTCCCGCATCACACAGTAATCACTCCCTCATCACACTGTAATCACTCTCTTATCATACTGTAATCACTCCCTTATCACACTGTAATCACTCCCTCATCACACTGTAATCACTCTCTCATCACACTGTAATCACTCCCACATCACACTTTAATCACTCCCGCATCACACAGTAATCACTCCCTCATCACACTGTAATCACTCCCTCATTGCACTGCAATCACTCGCACATCACCCAGTAATCACTCCCTCATCGCACTGTAATCACTCCCTCATCACACTGTAATCACTCCCTCATCACACAGTAATCACTCCCTCATCACACTGTAATCACTCCCTCAGCACACTGTAATCACTCCCTCATCACACTGTAATCACTCCCTCATCACAATATAATCACTCCGTCATCACCCTGTAATCACTCTCTTATCACACTGTAATCACTCTCTCATCACACTGTAATCACTCCCTTATCACACTGTAATCACTCCCTTATCACACTGTAATCACTCGCTCTTCACACTGTAATCACTCCCTCATCACTCAGTAATCACTCCCTCATCACACAGTAATCACTCCCTCAGCTCACTGTAATCACTCCCTCATGACACTGTAATCACTCGCTCTTCACTCTGTAATCACTCTCTTATCACACTGTAATCACACTCTCATCTCACTGTAATCACTCTCTTATCACACTGTAATCACTCTCTTATCACACTGTAATCACTCTCTCATCACACTGTAATCACTCACTTATCACACAGTAATCACTCCCTCATCACACTGTAATCACTCCCTTATCACACTGTAATCACTCCCTCATCACACTGTAATCACACCCTTATCACACTGTAATCACTCCCTCATCACACTGTAATCACTCCCTTATCACACTGTAATCACTCCCTCATCACACTGTAATCACTCCCTCATCACACAGTAAACACTCCCTCAGTGCACAGTAATCACTCCCGCATCACACTGTAATCACTCCCTCATCGCACTGTAATCACTCCCTCATCACACTGTAATCACTCCCTCATCACACTGTAATCAGTCCCTTATCACACTGTAATCACTCCCTCATAACACTGTAATAACTCCCTCATCACACTGTAATCACTCCCTCAGCGCACTGTAATCACTCCCTCAGCGCACTGTAATCACTCCCTCATCACACAGTAATCACTCCCTCATCACACTGTAATCACTCCCTCAGCTCACTGTAATCACTCTCTCATCACACTGTAATCACTCACTTATCACACAGTAATCACTCCCTCATCACACTGTAATCACTCCCTTATCACACTTTAATCACTCTCTTATCACACTGGAATCACTCTCTCATCACACTGTAATCACTCTCTTATCACACTGTAATCACTCTCTCATCACACTGTAATCACTCTCTTATCATACTGTAATCACTCTCTTATCACAGTGTAATCACTCCCTCAGCTCACTGCAATCACTCTCTCATCACACTGTAATCACTCCCTCATCACACTGTACTCACTCCCTCATCACACTGTAATCACTCCCTTATCACACTGTCATCACTCTCTCATCACACTGTAATCACTCCCTCATCACACTGTAATCACTCCCTCTTCACACTGTAATCACTCCCTCATCCGACAGTAATCGCTCCCTCATCACGCTCTAATCACTCCCTCATCACACTATAAGCACTCCCTCAGCACACTGTAATCACTCCCTTATCACATTCTCACCACTCCCTCATTACACGATAATCACTCCCTCATCACACTGTAATCACTCCCTTATCACACAGTAATCGCTCCCTCATCACACTCTAATCACTCCCTCATCACACAGTAATCACTCCCTCATCGCACTTTAATTACTCCCTCACCACTCAGTAACCACTCGCTTATCACACTGTAATCACTCTCTCATCACACTGTAATCACTCCCACATCGCACTGTAATCACACCCTCAGCACACAGTAATCACTCCCTCATCACACTGTAATCACTCCCTCATCACACTGTAATCACACCCTCAGCACACAGTAATCACACCCTCAGCACACAGTAATCACTCCCTCATCACACTGTAATCACTCCCTCATCACACTGTAATCACTCCCTCATCAAAAAGTAATGACTCCCTCAGCACCCTGTAATCACTCCCTCAGCACACCGTAATCACTTCCTTATCACACTGTAATCACTCCCTCATCACACTATAATCACTCCCTCATCACACAGTAATAACTCCCTCATCACACTGTAATCACTCCCTCATCACACTGTAATCACTCCCTCAGCACACAGTAATCACTCCCTCATCACACAGTAATCACTCTCTCATCACACAGTAATCACTCCCTCATTACACTGTAATCACTCCCTCAGCACACAGTAATCACTCCCTCATCACACAGTAATCACTCCCTCATCACACTATAATCACTCCCTCATAACACAGTAATCACTCCCTCATCACCCTGTAATCACTCCCTCATCACACGGTAATCACACCCTCAGCACACTGAAATCACTCCCTCATCACACTGTAATCACTCCCTCAGCACACTGTCATCACTCCCTCAGCACACAGTAATCACTCCCTCATCGCACTGTAATCACTCCCTCATCACACAGTAATGACTCCCTCATTACACTGTAATCACTCCCTCATCACACTGTAATCACTCCCTCAGCACACTGTCATCACTCCCTCAGCACACAGTAATCACTCCCTCATCACACTGTAATCACTCTCTCATCACACAGTAATGACTCCCTCATTACACTGTAATCACTCCCTCATCACACAGTAATCACTCCCTCATCACACTGCAATCACTCTCTCATCACACAGTAATCACTCCCTCATCTCACTGTAATCACTCCCTCATCACACAGTAATCACTCCCTCATCACACTGTAATCTCTCAGTAATTACACTGTAATCACTCCCTCATCACACTGGAATCACTCCCTCAGCACACTGTAATCACTCCCTCAGCACACTGTAAACATTCCCTCATCACACTGTAATCACTCGCTCATCACACTGTAATCACTCCCTTATCACACTTTAATCACTCTCTTATCACACTGGAATCACTCTCTCATCACACTGTAATCACTCTCTTATCACACTGTAATCACTCTCTCATCACACTGTAATCACTCTCTTATCATACTGTAATCACTCTCTTATCACAGTGTAATCACTCCCTCAGCTCACTGCAATCACTCTCTCATCACACTGTAATCACTCCCTCATCACACTGTACTCACTCCCTCATCACACTGTAATCACTCCCTTATCACACTGTCATCACTCTCTCATCACACTGTAATCACTCCCTCATCACACTGTAATCACTCCCTCTTCACACTGTAATCACTCCCTCATCCGACAGTAATCGCTCCCTCATCACGCTCTAATCACTCCCTCATCACACTATAAGCACTCCCTCAGCACACTGTAATCACTCCCTTATCACATTCTCACCACTCCCTCATTACACGATAATCACTCCCTCATCACACTGTAATCACTCCCTTATCACACAGTAATCGCTCCCTCATCACACTCTAATCACTCCCTCATCACACAGTAATCACTCCCTCATCGCACTTTAATTACTCCCTCACCACTCAGTAACCACTCGCTTATCACACTGTAATCACTCTCTCATCACACTGTAATCACTCCCTCATCGCACTGTAATCACACCCTCAGCACACAGTAATCACTCCCTCATCACACTGTAATCACTCCCTCATCACACTGTAATCACACCCTCAGCACACAGTAATCACACCCTCAGCACACAGTAATCACTCCCTCATCACACTGTAATCACTCCCTCATCACACTGTAATCACTCCCTCATCAAAAAGTAATGACTCCCTCAGCACCCTGTAATCACTCCCTCAGCACACCGTAATCACTTCCTTATCACACTGTAATCACTCCCTCATCACACTATAATCACTCCCTCATCACACAGTAATAACTCCCTCATCACACTGTAATCACTCCCTCATCACACTGTAATCACTCCCTCAGCACACAGTAATCACTCCCTCATCACACAGTAATCACTCTCTCATCACACAGTAATCACTCCCTCATTACACTGTAATCACTCCCTCAGCACACAGTAATCACTCCCTCATCACACAGTAATCACTCCCTCATCACACTATAATCACTCCCTCATAACACAGTAATCACTCCCTCATCACCCTGTAATCACTCCCTCATCACACGGTAATCACACCCTCAGCACACTGAAATCACTCCCTCATCACACTGTAATCACTCCCTCAGCACACTGTCATCACTCCCTCAGCACACAGTAATCACTCCCTCATCGCACTGTAATCACTCCCTCATCACACAGTAATGACTCCCTCATTACACTGTAATCACTCCCTCATCACACTGTAATCACTCCCTCAGCACACTGTCATCACTCCCTCAGCACACAGTAATCACTCCCTCATCACACTGTAATCACTCTCTCATCACACAGTAATGACTCCCTCATTACACTGTAATCACTCCCTCATCACACAGTAATCACTCCCTCATCACACTGCAATCACTCTCTCATCACACAGTAATCACTCCCTCATCTCACTGTAATCACTCCCTCATCACACAGTAATCACTCCCTCATCACACTGTAATCTCTCAGTAATTACACTGTAATCACTCCCTCATCACACTGGAATCACTCCCTCAGCACACTGTAATCACTCCCTCAGCACACTGTAAACATTCCCTCATCACACTGTAATCACTCGCTCATCACACTGTAATCACTCCCTCATCACACTGTAATCAGTCCCTTATCACACTGTAATCACTCCCTCATAACACTGTAATCACTCCCTCATCACACTGTAATCACTCCCTCAGCGCACTGTAATCACTCCCTCAGCGCACTGTAATCACCCCCTCATCACACAGTAATCACTCCCTCATCACACTGTAATCACTCCCTCAGCACACTGTAATCACTCTCTTTTCACACTGTAATCACTCCCTCAGCTCACTGTAATCACTCCCTCTTCACACTGTAATCACTCCCTCAGCTCACTGTAATCACTCCCTTATCACACTGTAATCACTCTCTCATCACACTGTAATCACACCCTTATCACACTTTAATCACTCTCTCATCACACTGTAATCACTCCCTTATCACACTGTAATCACTCTCTTATCACACTGTAATCACTTTTTTTTCACACTGTAATCACTCTCTTATCACACTGCAATCATTCTCTCATCACACTGTACTCACTCCCTCATGACACTGTAATCACTCTCTCATCACACTGTAATCACTCCCTCATCACACTGTAATCACTCCCTTATCACACTGTAATCACTCTCTCATCACACTGTAATCACTCTCTCATCACACTGTAATCACACACTCATCACACAATAATCACTCTCTCATCACACTGTAATCACTCCCTCAGCACACTGTAATCACTCCCTTATCACACTGTAATCACTCTCTAATCACACTGTAATCACTCCCTCATCACACTGTAATCACTCTCTCATCACACTGTTATCACTCCCTCATCACACTGTAATCACTCCCTTATCACACTGTAATCACTCTCTCATCACACTGTAATCACTCTCTCATCACACTGTAATCACACCCTCATCACACAGTAATCACTCCCTCATCACACTGTAATCACTCCCTCATCACACTGTAATCACACCCTCATCACACAGTAATCACTCCCTCATCACACTGTAATCACTCTCTCATCACACTGTAATCACTCCCTCATCACACTGTAATCACTCCCTTATCACACTGTAATCACTCTCTCATCACACTGTAATCACTCTCTCATCACATTGTAATCACACCCTCATCACACAGTAATCACTCCCTCATCGCACTGTAATCACTCCCTCATCACACTGTAATCACTCCCTCATCACACTGTAATCAGTCCCTTATCACACTGTAATCACTCCCTCATAACACTGTAATCACTCCCTCATCACACTGTAATCACTCCCTCAGCGCACTGTAATCACTCCGTCAGCGCACTGTAATCACTCCCTCATCACACAGTAATCACTCCCTCATCACACTGTAATCACTCCCTCAGCTCACTGTAATCACTCTCTCATCACACTGTAATCACTCACTTATCACACAGTAATCACTCCCTCATCACACTGTAATCACTCCCTTATCACACTTTAATCACTCTCTTATCACACTGGAATCACTCTCTCATCACACTGTAATCACTCTCTTATCACACTGTAATCACTCTCTCATCACACTGTAATCACTCTCTTATCATACTGTAATCACTCTCTTATCACAGTGTAATCACTCCCTAAGCTCACTGCAATCACTCTCTCATCACACTGTAATCACTCCCTCATCACACTGTACTCACTCCCTCATCACACTGTAATCACTCCCTTATCACACTGTCATCACTCTCTCATCACACTGTAATCACTCCCTCATCACACTGTAATCACTCCCTCTTCACACTGTAATCACTCCCTCATCCGACAGTAATCGCTCCCTCATCACGCTCTAATCACTCCCTCATCACACAGTAAGCACTCCCTCAGCACACTGTAATCACTCCCTTATCACATTCTCACCACTCCCTCATTACACGATAATCACTCCCTCATCACACTGTAATCACTCCCTTATCACACAGTAATCGCTCCCTCATCACACTCTAATCACTCCCTCATCACACAGTAATCACTCCCTCATCGCACTTTAATTACTCCCTCACCACTCAGTAACCACTCGCTTATCACACTGTAATCACTCTCTCATCACACTGTAATCACTCCCTCATCGCACTGTAATCACACCCTCAGCACACAGTAATCACTCCCTCATCACACTGTAATCACTCCCTCATCACACTGTAATCACACCCTCAGCACACAGTAATCACACCCTCAGCACACAGTAATCACTCCCTCATCACACTGTAATCACTCCCTCATCACACTGTAATCACTCCCTCATCAAAAAGTAATGACTCCCTCAGCACCCTGTAATCACTCCCTCAGCACACCGTAATCACTTCCTTATCACACTGTAATCACTCCCTCATCACACTATAATCACTCCCTCATCACACAGTAATAACTCCCTCATCACACTGTAATCACTCCCTCATCACACTGTAATCACTCCCTCAGCACACAGTAATCACTCCCTCATCACACAGTAATCACTCTCTCATCACACAGTAATCACTCCCTCATTACACTGTAATCACTCCCTCAGCACACAGTAATCACTCCCTCATCACACAGTAATCACTCCCTCATCACACTATAATCACTCCCTCATAACACAGTAATCACTCCCTCATCACCCTGTAATCACTCCCTCATCACACGGTAATCACACCCTCAGCACACTGAAATCACTCCCTCATCACACTGTAATCACTCCCTCAGCACACTGTCATCACTCCCTCAGCACACAGTAATCACTCCCTCATCACACAGTAATGACTCCCTCATTACACTGTAATCACTCCCTCATCACACAGTAATCACTCCCTCATCACACTGCAATCACTCTCTCATCACACAGTAATCACTCCCTCATCACACAGTAATCACTCCCTCATCACACTGTAATCTCTCAGTAATTACACTGTAATCACTCCCTCATCACACTGGAATCACTCCCTCAGCACACTGTAATCACTCCCTCAGCACACTGTAAACATTCCCTCATCACACTGTAATCACTCGCTCATCACACTGTAATCACTCCCTCATCACACTGTAATCAGTCCCTTATCACACTGTAATCACTCCCTCATAACACTGTAATCACTCCCTCATCACACTGTAATCACTCCCTCAGCGCACTGTAATCACTCCCTCAGCGCACTGTAATCACCCCCTCATCACACAGTAATCACTCCCTCATCACACTGTAATCACTCCCTCAGCTCACTGTAATCACTCCCTCATCACACTGTAATCACTCTCTTTTCACACTGTAATCACTCCCTCAGCTCACTGTAATCACTCCCTCTTCACACTGTAATCACTCCCTCAGCTCACTGTAATCACTCCCTTATCACACTGTAATCACTCTCTCATCACACTGTAATCACACCCTTATCACACTTTAATCACTCTCTCATCACACTGTAATCACTCCCTTATCACACTGTAATCACTCTCTTATCACACTGTAATCACTTTTTTTTCACACTGTAATCACTCTCTTATCACACTGCAATCACTCTCTCATCACACTGTACTCACTCCCTCATGACACTGTAATCACTCTCTCATCACACTGTAATCACTCCCTCATCACACTGTAATCACTCCCTCATCACACTGTAATCACTCCCTTATCACACTGTAATCACTCTCTCATCACACTGTAATCACTCTCTCATCACACTGTAATCACACACTCATCACACAATAATCACTCTCTCATCACACTGTAATCACTCCCTCAGCACACTGTAATCACTCCCTTATCACACTGTAATCACTCTCTAATCACACTGTAATCACTCCCTCATCACACTGTAATCACTCTCTCATCACACTGTTATCACTCCCTCATCACACTGTAATCACTCTCTCATCACACTGTAATCACTCCCTCATCACACTGTAATCACTCCCTTATCACACTGTAATCACTCTCTCATCACACTGTAATCACTCTCTCATCACACTGTAATCACACCCTCATCACACAGTAATCACTCCCTCATCACACTGTAATCACTCCCTCATCACACTGTAATCACACCCTCATCACACAGTAATCACTCCCTCATCACACTGTAATCACTCTCTCATCACACTGTAATCACTCCCTCATCACACTGTAATCACTCCCTTATCACACTGTAATCACTCTCTCATCACACTGTAATCACTCTCTCATCACATTGTAATCACACCCTCATCACACAGTAATCACTCCCTCATCACACTGTAATCACTCTCTCATCACACTGTAATCACACCCTCATCACACTGTAATCACTCCCTCATCACACTGTAATTACTCCCTCGGCTCACTGTAATCTCTCCCTTATCACACTGTAATCACTCCCTCTTCTCACAGTAATCACTCCCTCATCACACTGTAATCACTCCCTCTTCACACTGCAATCACTCCCTTATCACACTGTAATCACTCCCTCATCACACAGTAATCACTCTCTCATCACACTGTAATCACTCTCTCATCACACTGTAATCACACCCTCATCACACAGTAATCACTCCCCCATCACACTGTAATCACTCCCTCATCACACTGTAATCACTCCCTCAGCTCACTGTAATCACTCCCTTATCACACAGTAATCACTCCCTCATCACACTGTAATCACTCCCTCTTCACACTGTAATCACTCCCTCATCCGACAGTAATCGCTCCCTCATCACGCTCTAATCACTCCCTCATCACACAGTAAGCACTCCCTCAGCACACTGTAATCACTCCCTTATCACATTCTCACCACTCCCCCATTACACGATAATAACTCCCTCATCATACTGTAATCACTCCCTTATCACACAGTAATCGCTCCCTCATCACACTCTAATCACTCCCTCATCACACAGTAATCACTCCCTCATCGCACTGTAATCACTCCCTCACCACTCAGTAACCACTCGCTTATCACACTGAAATCACTCTCTCATCACACTGTAATCACTCCCTCATCGCACTGTAATCACACCCTCAGCACACAGTAATCACTCCCTCATCACACTGTAATCACTCCCTCATCACACAGTAATGACTCCCTCAGCACCCTGTAATCACTCCCTCAGCACACCGTAATCACTTCCTTATCACACTGTAATCACTCCCTCATCACACTATAATCACTCCCTCATAACACAGTAATCACTCCCTCATCACCCTGTAATCACTCCCTCATCACCCTATAATCACTCCCTCATCACACTGTAATCACTCCCTCATCACACTGTAATCAAACCCTCAGCACACAGTAATCACTCCCTCATCACACTGTAATCACTCCCTCATCACCCAGTAATGACTCCCTCAGCACCCTGTAATCACTCCCTCAGCACACCGTAATCACTTCCTTATCACACTGTAATCACTCCCTCATCACACTATAATCACTCCCTCATAACACAGTAATCACTCCCTCATCGCCCTGTAATCACTCCCTCATCACACTGTAATCACACCCTCAGCACACTGTAATCACTCCCTCATCACACTGTAATCACTCCCTCATCACACTGTCATCACTCCCTCATCACACAGTAATCACTCCCTCATCACACAGTAATGACTCCCTCATTACACTGTAATCACTCCCTCAGCACACAGTAATCACTCCCTCATCACACAGTAATCACTCCCTCATCAAACTGCAATCACTCTCTCATCACACAGTAATCACTCCCTCATCTCACTGTAATCACTCCCTCATCACACAGTAATCACTCCCTCATCACACTGTAATCTCTCTGTAATTACACTGTAATCACTCCCTCATCACACTGGAATCACTCCCTCAGCACACTGTAATCACTCCCTCAGCACACTGTAAACATTCCCTCATCACACTGTAATCACTCCCTCATAACATTGTAATCACTGCCTCATCACACAGGAATCACTCCCTCATCACACAGTAATCACTCCCTCATCACACTGTAAACTCCCAGTAATTACACTGTAATCACTCCCTCATCACACTGGAATCACTCCCTCAGCACACTGTAATCACTCCCTCAGCACACTGTAAACATTCCCTCATCACACTGTAATCACACCCTCAGCGCACTGTAATCACTCCCTCATCACACTGTAATCACTCCCTCATCACACAGGAATCACACCCTCATCACACTGTAAACATTCCCTCATCACACTGTAATCACTCCCTCATCACACAGTAATCACTCTCTCATCGCACTGTAATCACTCCCTCATCACACAGTAATCACTCCCTTATCACACTGTAATCACTCCCGAATCACACAGTAATCACTCCCTCAGAACACTGTAATCACTCCCTCATCACACTATAATCACTCCCTCATTACACAGTAATCACTCCCTCATCACACTGTAATCACTCCCTCATCACACTATAATCACTCCCTCATTACAAAGTAATCACTCCCTTATCACACTGTAATCACTCCCTCATCACACTGTAATCACTCCCTCAGCTCACTGTAATCACTCCCTCATCACACTGTAATCACTCTCTTTTCACACTGTAATCACTCCCTCAGCTCACTGTAATCACTCCCTCTTCACACTGTAATCACTCCCTCAGCTCACTGTAATCACTCCCTTATCACACTGTAATCACTCTCTCATCACACTGTAATCACACCCTTATCACACTTTAATCACTCTCTCATCACACTGTAATCACTCCCTTATCACACTGTAATCACTCTCTTATCACACTGTAATCACTCTCTCATCACACTGTAATCACTCTCTTATCACACTGCAATCACTCTCTCATCACACTGCACTCACTCCCTCATGACACTGTAATCACTCCCTCATCACACTGTAATCACTCTCTCATCACACTGTAATCACTCCCTCATCACACTGTAATCACTCCCTCATCACACTGTAATCACTCCCTTATCACACTGTAATCACACACTCATCACACTGTAATCACTCTCTCATCACACTGTAATCACACACTCATCACACAATAATCACTCTCTCATCACACTGTAATCACTCCCTCAGCACACTGTAATCACTCCCTTATCACACTGTAATCACTCTCTAATCACACTGTAATCACTCCCTCATCACACTGTAATCACTCTCTCATCACACTGTAATCACTCCCTCATCACACTGTAATCACTCTCTCATCACACTGTAATCACTCCCTCATCACACTGTAATCACTCCCTTATCACACTGTAATCACTCTCTCATCACACTGTAATCACTCTCTCATCACACTGTAATCATTCTCTCATCACACTGTAATCACACCCTCAGAACACTGTAATCACTCCCTCATCACACTATAATCACTCCCTCATTACACAGTAATCACTCCCTCATCACACTGTAATAACTCCCTCATCACACTATAATCACTCCCTCATTACAAAGTAATCACTCCCTTATCACACAGTAATCACTCCCTCATCACACTGTAATCACTCCCTCAGCTCACTGTAATCACTCCCTCATCACACTGTAATCACTCTCTTTTCACACTGTAATCACTCCCTCAGCTCACTGTAATCACTCCCTCTTCACACTGTAATCACTCCCTCAGCTCACTGTAATCACTCCCTTATCACACTGTAATCACTCTCTCATCACACTGTAATCACACCCTTATCACACTTTAATCACTCTCTCATCACACTGTAATCACTCCCTTATCACACTGTAATCACTCTCTTATCACACTGTAATCACTCTCTCATCACACTGTAATCACTCTCTTATCACACTGCAATCACTCTCTCATCACACTGTACTCACTCCCTCATGACACTGTAATCACTCCCTCATCACACTGTAATCACTCTCTCATTACACTGTAATCACTCCCTCATCACACTGTAATCACTCCCTCATCACACTGTAATCACTCCCTTATCACACTGTAATCACTCTCTCATCACACTGTAATCACTCTCTCATGACACTGTAATCACACAATCATCACACAACAATCACTCTCTCATCACACTGTAATCACTCCCTCAGCACACTGTAATCACTCCCTTATCACACTGTAATCACTCTCTAATCACACTGTAATCACTCCCTCATCACACTGTAATCACTCTCTCATCACACTGTAATCACTCCCTCATCACACTGTAATCACTCTCTCTTCACACTGTAATCACTCCCTCATCACACTGTAATCACTCCCTTATCACACTGTAATCACTCTCTCATCATACTGTAATCACTCTCTCATCACACTGTAATCACACACTCATCACACAGTAATCACTCCCTCATCACACTGTAATCACTCCCTCATCACACTGTAATCACACCCTCATCACACAGTAATCACTCCCTCATCACACTGTAATCACTCTCTCATCACACTGTAATCACTCCCTCATCACACTGTAATCACTCCCTTATCACACTGTAATCACTCTCTCATCACACTGTAATCACTCTCTCATCACATTGTAATCACACCCTCATCACACAGTAATCACTCCCTCATCATACTGTAATCACTCTCTCATCACACTGTAATCACACCCTCATCACACTGTAATCACTCCCTCATCACACTGTAATTACTCCCTCGGCTCACTGTAATCTCTCCCTTATCACACTGTAATCACTCCCTCTTCTCACAGGAATCACTCCCTCATCACACTGTAATCACTCCCTCTTCACACTGCAATCACTCCCTTATCACACTGTAATCACTCCCTCATCACACAGTAATCACTCTCTCATCACACTGTAATCACTCTCTCATCACACTGTAATCACACCCTCATCACACAGTAATCACTCCCTCATCACACTGTAATCACTCCCTCATCACACTGTAATCACTCCCTCAGCTCACTGTAATCACTCCCTTATCACACAGTAATCACTCCCTCATCACACTGTAATCACTCCCTCTTCACACTGTAATCACTCCCTCATCCGACAGTAATCGCTCCCTCATCACGCTCTAATCACTCCCTCATCACACAGTAAGCACTCCCTCAGCACACTGTAATCACTCCCTTATCACATTCTCACCACTCCCTCATTACACGATAATAACTCCCTCATCACACTGTAATCACTCCCTTATCACACAGTAATCGCTCCCTCATCACACTCTAATCACTCCCTCATCACACAGTAATCACTCCCTCATCGCACTGTAATCACTACCTCACCACTCAGTAACCACTCGCTTATCACACTGTAATCACTCTCTCATCACACTGTAATCACTCCCTCATCGCACTGTAATCACACCCTCAGCACACAGTAATCACTCCCTCATCACACTGTAATCACTCCCTCTTCACACAGTAATTACTCCCTCAGCGCACCGTAATCACTTCCTTATCACACTGTAATCACTCCCTTATCACACTGTAATCACTCTCTCATCACACTGTAATCACACCCTTATCACACTTTAATCACTCTCTCATCACACTGTAATCACTCCCTTATCACACTGTAATCACTCTCTTATCACACTGTAATCACTCTCTCATCACACTGTAATCACTCTCTTATCACACTGCAATCACTCTCTCATCACACTGTACTCACTCCCTCATGACACTGTAATCACTCCCTCATCACACTGTAATCACTCTCTCATTACACTGTAATCACTCCCTCATCACACTGTAATCACTCCCTCATCACACTGTAATCACTCCCTTATCACACTGTAATCACTCTCTCATCACACTGTAATCACTCTCTCATGACACTGTAATCACACAATCATCACACAACAATCACTCTCTCATCACACTGTAATCACTCCCTCAGCACACTGTAATCACTCCCTTATCACACTGTAATCACTCTCTAATCACACTGTAATCACTCCCTCATCACACTGTAATCACTCTCTCATCACACTGTAATCACTCCCTCATCACACTGTAATCACTCTCTCTTCACACTGTAATCACTCCCTCATCACACTGTAATCACTCCCTTATCACACTGTAATCACTCTCTCATCATACTGTAATCACTCTCTCATCACACTGTAATCACACACTCATCACACAGTAATCACTCCCTCATCACACTGTAATCACTCCCTCATCACACTGTAATCACACCCTCATCACACAGTAATCACTCCCTCATCACACTGTAATCACTCTCTCATCACACTGTAATCACTCCCTCATCACACTGTAATCACTCCCTTATCACACTGTAATCACTCTCTCATCACACTGTAATCACTCTCTCATCACATTGTAATCACACCCTCATCACACAGTAATCACTCCCTCATCATACTGTAATCACTCTCTCTTCACACTGTAATCACACCCTCATCACACTGTAATCACTCCCTCATCACACTGTAATTACTCCCTCGGCTCACTGTAATCTCTCCCTTATCACACTGTAATCACTCCCTCTTCTCACAGGAATCACTCCCTCATCACACTGTAATCACTCCCTCTTCACACTGCAATCACTCCCTTATCACACTGTAATCACTCCCTCATCACACAGTAATCACTCTCTCATCACACTGTAATCACTCTCTCATCACACTGTAATCACACCCTCATCACACAGTAATCACTCCCTCATCACACTGTAATCACTCCCTCATCACACTGTAATCACTCCCTCAGCTCACTGTAATCACTCCCTTATCACACAGTAATCACTCCCTCATCACACTGTAATCACTCCCTCTTCACACTGTAATCACTCCCTCATCCGACAGTAATCGCTCCCTCATCACGCTCTAATCACTCCCTCATCACACAGTAAGCACTCCCTCAGCACACTGTAATCACTCCCTTATCACATTCTCACCACTCCCTCATTACACGATAATAACTCCCTCATCACACTGTAATCACTCCCTTATCACACAGTAATCGCTCCCTCATCACACTCTAATCACTCCCTCATCACACAGTAATCACTCCCTCATCGCACTGTAATCACTACCTCACCACTCAGTAACCACTCGCTTATCACACTGTAATCACTCTCTCATCACACTGTAATCACTCCCTCATCGCACTGTAATCACACCCTCAGCACACAGTAATCACTCCCTCATCACACTGTAATCACTCCCTCATCACACAGTAATGACTCCCTCAGCGCACCGTAATCACTTCCTTATCACACTGTAATCACTCCCTCATCACACTATAATCACTCCCTCATAACACAGTAATCACTCCCTCATCACCCTGTAATCACTCCCTCATCACCCTGTAATCACTCCCTCATCACACTGTAATCACACCCTCAGCACACAGTAATCACTCCCTCATCACAGTGTAATCACTCCCTCATCACACAGTAATGACTCCCTCAGCAGCCTGTAATCACTCCCTCAGCACACCGTAATCACTTCCTTATCACACTGTAATCACTCCCTCATCACACTATAATCACTCCCTCATAACACAGTAATCACTCCCTCATCACCCTGTAATCACTCCCTCATCACACTGTAATCACACCCTCAGCACACTGTAATCACTCCCTCATCACACTGTAATCACTCCCTCATCACACTGTCATCACTCCCTCAGCACACAGTAATCACTCCCTCATCACACAGTAATGACTCCCTCATTACACTGTAATCACTCCCTCAGCACACAGTAATCACTGCCTCATCACACAGTAATCACTCCCTCATCAAACTGCAATCACTCTCTCATCACACAGTAATCACTCCCTCATCTCACTGTAATCACTCCCTCTTCACACTGTATTCACTCCCTCATCACACTGTAATCTCTCAGTAATTACACTGTAATCACTCCCTCATCACACTGTAATCACTCCCTCAGCACACTGTAATCACTCCCTCAGCACACTGTAAACATTCCGTCATCAAACTGTAATCACCCCCTCATCACACTGTAATCACTCCCTCAGCGCACTGTAATCACTCCCTCATCACACAGGAATCACTCCCTCATCACACAGTAATCACTCCCTCATCACACTGTAAACATTCCCTCATCACACTGTAATCACTCCCTCAGCGCACTGTAATCGCTCCCTCATCACGCTCGAATCACTCCCTCATCACACAGTAATCACTCCCTCAGCACACTGTAATCACTCCCTTATCACACAGTAATCGCTCCCTCATCACACTCTAATCACTCCCTCATCACACAGTAATCACTCCCTCATCGCACTGTCATCACTCCCTCACCACTCAGTAACCACTCGCTTATCACACTGTAATCACTCTCTCATCGCACTGTAATCACACCCTCAGCACACAGTAATCACTCCCTCATCACACTGTAATCACTCCCTCATCACACAGTAAGGACTCCCTCAGCACCCTGTAATCACTCCCTCAGCACACCGTAATCACTTCCTTATCACACTATAATCACTCCCTCATCACACAGTAATCACTCCCTCATCGCACAGTAATCACTCCCTCAGCACACTGTAATCACTCCCTTATCACATTCTCACCACTCCCTCATTACACGGTAATCACTCCCTCATCACACTGTAATCACTCTCTCATCGCACTGTAATCACACCCTCAGCACACAGTAATCACTCCCTCATCACACTGTAATCACTCCCTCATCACACAGTAAGGACTCCCTCAGCACCCTGTAATCACTCCCTCATCACACTGTAATCACTCCATCATCACACTATAATCACTCCCTCATCACACAGTAATCACTCCCTCATCGCACAGTAATCACTCCCTCAGCACACTGTAATCACTCCCTTATCACATTCTCACCACTCCCTCATTACACGGTAATCACTCCCTCATCACACTGTAATCACTCCCTTATCACACAGTAATCACTCCCTCATCACACTCTAATCACTCCCTCATCACACAGTAATCACTCCCTCATCGCACTGTAATCACTCCCTCACCACTCAGTAACCACTCGCTTATCACACTGTAATCACTCTCTCATCACACTGTAATCACTCCCTCATCGCACTGTAATCACTCCCTCAGCACACAGTAATCACTCCCTCATCACACAGTAATCACTCCCTCATCACACTGTATTCACTCCCTCATCACACTGTAATCTCTCAGTAATTACATTGTAATCACTCCCTCATCACACTGTAATCACTCCCTCAGCACACTGTAATCACTCCCTCAGCGCACTGTAATCACTCCCTCAGCGCACTGTAATCACTCTCTCATCACACAGGAATCACTCCCTCATCACACAGTAATCACTCCCTCATCACACTGTAAACATTCCCTCATCACACTGTAATCACTCTCTTATCACACTGTAATCACTCCCTCATCACACAGTAATCACTCCCTCATCGCTCTGTATTCACTCTCTTATCACACTGTAATCACTCCCTCATCACAGTGTAATCACTCCCTCATTGCACTGTAATCACTCGCACATCACCCAGTAATCACTCCCTCATCTCACTGGAATCACTCCCTCATCACACTGTAATCACTCCCTCAGCACACTGTAATCAGTCCCTCATCACTCTGTAATCACTCCCTCATCACACTGAAATCACTCCCTCAGCACACTGTAATCACTCCCTCATCACACTGTAATCACTCCAGCATCACACTGTAATCACTCCCTTAGCGCACTGTAATCACTCTCTCATCACACTGTAATCACTCCCTCATCACACTGTAATCACTCCCTCATCACACTGTAATCACCCCCTCATCACACAGTAATCACTCCCTCATTCCGGAGTGGGCGGCACGGTGCCACAGTGGTTAGCACTGTTGCCTCGCAGCGCCAGAGACCCGGGTTCAATTCCCGACTCAGGCGACTGACTGTGTGGAGTTTGCACATTCTCCCCGTGTCTGCGTGGGTTTCCTCCGGGTGCTGCGGTTTCCTCCCACAGTCCAAAGATGTGCAGGGCCAGGTGAATTGGCCATGCTAAATTGCCCGTAGTGATAGGTAAGGGGTAAATGTAGGGGTAGGGGTAGGGATATGGGTGGGTTCGCTTCGGCGGGTCGGTGTGGACTTGTTGGGCCGAAGGGCCTGTTTCCACACTGTAATGTAATGTAATGTAATCTAATGTAATGTAATGTAATCATCACACTGTAATCACTCCCTCAGCTCACTGTAATCATTCCCTCATCACACTGTAATCACTCTCTTTTCACACTGTAATCACTCCCTCATCACACTGTAATCACTCCCTCTTCACACTGTAATCACTCCCTCAGCTCACTGTAATCACTCCCTTATCACACTGTAATCACTCTCTCATCACACTGTAATCACTCCCTTATCACACTGTAATCACTCTCTTATCACACTGTAATCACTCTCTCATCACACTGTAATCACTCTCTTATCACACTGTAATCACTCTCTCATCACACTGTAATCACTCTCTTATCACACTGTAATCACTCTCTTATCACACTGTAATCACTCCCTCATCACACTGTAATCACTCTCTCATCACACTGTAATCACTCCCTCATCACACTGTAATCACTCCCTTATCACACTGTAATCACTCTCTCATCACACTGTAATCACTCTCTCATCACACTGTAATCACTCCCGCATCACACAGTAATCACTCCCTCATCACACTGTAATCACTCCCTCATCACACTGTAATTACTCCCTCGGCTCACTGTAATCTCTCCCTTATCACAATTTAATCACTCCCTCATCACACTGTAATCACTCCCTCAGCTCACTGTAATCACTCCCTCATCACACTGTACTCACTCCCTCATCACACAGTAATCGCTCCCTCATCACGCTCTAATCACTCCCTCATCACACAGTAATCACTCCCTCAGCACACTGTAATCACTCCCTTATCACACAGTAATCGCTCCCTCATCACACTCTAATCACTCCCTCATCACACAGTAATCACTCCCTCATCGCACTGTAATCACTCCCTCACCACTCAGTAACCACTCGCTTATCACACTGTAATCACTCCCTCATCACACTGTAATCACTCCCTCAGCTCACTGTAATCACTCCCTCATCACACTGTACTCACTCCCTCATCACACAGTAATCGCTCCCTCATCACGCTCTAATCACTCCCTCATCACACAGTAATCACTCCCTCAGCACACTGTAATCACTCCCTTATCACACAGTAATCACTCCCGCATCACACTGTAATCACTCCCTCATCACACAGTAATGACTCCCTCAGCACCCTGTAATCACTCCCTCAGCACACCGTAAACACTTCCTTATCACACTGTAATCACTCCCTCATCACACTATAATCACTCCCTCATCACACAGTAAACACTCCCTCATCGCACAGTAATCACTCCCTTATCACACTGTAATCACTCCCTCATCACACTGTAATCACTCCCTCTTCACACTATAATCACTCCCTCATCACACAGTAAACACTCCCTCATCGCACAGTAATCACTCCCTCATCACACTGTAATCACTCCCTCTTCACAATGCAATCACTCCCTTATCACACTGTAATCACTCCCTCATCACACTGTAATCACTCCCTCATCACACAGTAATCACTCCCTCATCACACTGTAATCACTCCCTCATCGCACTGTAATCACTCCCTCAGCACACCGTAATCACTCCCTTATCACACTGTAATCACTCCCTCATCACACTGTAATCACTCCCTCATCACACAGTAATCACTCCCTTGTCACACTGTAATCACTCCCTCATCACACTGTAATCACTCCCTCATCGCACAGTAATCACTCCCTCATCACACTGTAATCACTCCCTCTTCACAATGCAATCACTCCCTTATCACACTGTAATCACTCCCTCATCACACAGTAATCACTCTCTCATCACACTGTAATCACTCTCTCATCACACTGTAATCACACCCTCATCACACAGTAATCACACCCTCATCACAGTGTAATCACTCTCTCATCACACTGTAATCACTGCCTCATCACACAGTAATGACTCCCTCAGCACCCTGTAATCACTCCCTCAGCACACCGTAATCACTTCCTTATCACACTGTAATCACTCCCTCATCACACTATAATCACTCCCTCATCACACAGTAATCACTCCCTCATCGCACAGTAATCACTCCCTCAGCACACTGTAATCACTCCCTTGTCACATTCTCACCACTCCCTCATTACACGGTAATCACTCCCTCATCACACTGTAATCACTCCCTCATCACACAGTAAACACTCCCTCATCACACTCTAATCACTCCCTCAACACACAGTAATCACTCCCTCATCGCACCGTAATCACTCCCTCACCACTCAGTAACCACTCGCTTATCACACTGTAATCACTCTCTCATCACACTGTAATCACTCCCTCATCGCACTGTAATCACTCCCTCAGCACACAGTAATCACTCCCTTATCACACTGTAATCACTCCCTCATCACACTGTAATCACTCCCTCATCACACAGTAATCACTCCCTCATCACACTGTAATCACTCCCTCATCGCACTGTAATCACTCCCTCAGCACACCGTAATCACTCCCTTATCACACTGTAATCACTCCCTCATCACACTGTAATCACTCCCTCATCACACAGTAATCACTCCCTTGTCACACTGTAATCACTCCCTCATCACACTGTAATCACTCCCTCATCGCACTGTAATCACTCCCTCAGCACACAGTAATCACTCCCTTATCACACTGTAATCACTCCCTCATCACACTGTAATCACTCCCTTATCACACTGTAATCACTCCCTCATCACACTGTAATCACTCCCTCAGCACACAGTAATCACTCCCTCATCACACTGTAATCACTCCCTCATCACACTGTAATCACTCCTTCAGCGCACTGTAATCATCTCTCATCACACTGTAATCACTCCCTCAGCGCACAGTAATCACTCCCTCATCACACTGTAATCACTCCCTCAGCGCACTGTAATCACTCTCTCATCACACTGTAATCACTCCCTCATCACACTGTAATCACTCCCTCATCACACTGTAATCACTTCCTTATCACACTGTAATCACTCCCTTATCACACTGTAATCACTCCCTCATCGCACTGTAATCACTCCCTTATCACACTGTAATCACTCCCTCATCACACTGTAATCACTCCCTCAGCACACAGTAATCACTCCCTCATCACACTGTAATCACTCCCTCAGCACACTGTAAACATTCCCTCATCACACTTTAATCACTCCCTCATCACATTGTAATCACTGCCTCATCACACAGGAATCACTCCATCATCACACAGTAATCACTCCCTCATCACACTGTAAACATTCCCTCATCACACTGTAATCACTCCCTCATCACACTGTAATCACTCCCTTATCACACTGTAATCACTCCCTCATAGCACTGTAATCACTCCCTTATCACACTGTAATCACTCCCTCATCACACTGTAATCACTCCCTCAGCGCACTGTAATCACTCCCTCATCACACAGGAATCACTCCCTCATCACACTGTAATCACTCCCTCAGCGCACTGTAATCACTCCCTCATCACACAGGAATCACTCCCTCATCACACTGTAATCACTCCCTCAGCGCACAGTAATCACTCCCTCAGCGCACTGTAATCACTCCCTCATCGCACTGTAATCACTCCCTCATCACACTATAATCATTCCCTCATCACACAGTAATCACTCCCTCATCGCACAGTAATCACTCCCTCAGCACACTGTAATCACTCCCTTACCACATTCTCACCACTCCCTCATTACACGGTAATCACTCCCTCATCACACTGTAATCACTCCCTTATCACACACTAATCGCTCCCTCATCACACTCTAATCACTCCCTCATCACACAGTAATCACTCCCTCATCGCACTGTAATCACTCCCTCACCACTCAGTAACCACTCGCTTATCACACTGGAATCACTCTCTCATCACACTGTAATCACTCCCTCATCGCACTGTAATCACTCCCTCAGCACACAGTAATCACTCCCTTATCACACTGTAATCACTCCCTCATCACACTGTAATCACTCCCTTATCACACTGTATTCACTCCCTCATCACACTGTAATCTCTCAGTAATTACACTGTAATCACTCCCTCATCGCACTGTAATCACTCCCTCATCACACTATAATCATTCCCTCATCACACAGTAATCACTCCCTCATCGCACAGTAATCACTCCCTCAGCACACTGTAATCACTCCCTTACCACATTCTCACCACTCCCTCATTACACGGTAATCACTCCCTCATCACACTGTAATCACTCCCTTATCACACACTAATCGCTCCCTCATCACACTCTAATCACTCCCTCATCACACAGTAATCACTCCCTCATCGCACTGTAATCACTCCCTCACCACTCAGTAACCACTCGCTTATCACACTGGAATCACTCTCTCATCACACTGTAATCACTCCCTCATCGCACTGTAATCACTCCCTCAGCACACAGTAATCACTCCCTTATCACACTGTAATCACTCCCTCATCACACAGTAATCACTCCCTTGTCACACTGTAATCACTCCCTCATCACACTGTAATCACTCCCTCATCGCACTGTAATCACTCCCTCAGCACACAGTAATCACTCCCGGATCACACTGTAATCACTCCCTCATCGCACAGTAATCACTCCCTTATCACACTGTAATCACTCCCTCATCACACTGTAATCACTCCCTCAGCACACAGTAATCACTCCCTCATCACACTGTAATCACTCCGTCATCACACTGTCATCACTCCCTCAGCACACAGTTATCACTCCCTCATCACACAGTAATCACTCCCTCATTACACGGTAATCACTCCCTCATCACACTGTAATCACTCCCTCAGCACACAGTAATCACTCCCTCATCACACAGTCATCACTCCCTCATCACACTGTAATCACTCCCTCATCACATTGTAATCACTCTCTCATCACACTGTAATCACTCCCTCATCACACTGTAATCACTCCCTCATCACACTGTAATCACTCCCTCAGCGCACTGTAATCACTCCCTCATCACACTGTAATCACTCTCTCATCACACTGTAATCACTCTCTTATCACACTGTAATCACTCTCTCATCACACTGTAATCACTCTCTTATCACACTGTAATCACTCCCTCATCACACTGTAATCACTCTCTCATCACACTGTAATCACTCCCTCATCACACTGTAATCACTCCCTTGTCACACTGTAATCACTCTCTCATCACACTGTAATCACTCCCTCAGCACACAGTAATCACTCCCTCATCACACAGTCATCACTCCCTCATCACACAGTAATCACTCCCTTATCACACTGTAATCACTCCCTCATCGCACGGTAATCACTCCCTTATCACACTGTAATCACTCCCTCATCACACTGTAATCACTCCCTCAGCACACAGTAATCACTCCGTCATCGCACTGTCATCACTCCCTCAGCACACAGTTATCACTCCCTCATCACACAGTAATCACTCCCTCATTACACGGTAATCACTCCCTCATCACACTGTAATCACTCCCTCAGCACACAGTAATCACTCCCTCATCACACAGTCATCACTCCCTCATCACACTGTAATCACTCCCTCATCACATTGTAATCACTCTCTCATCACACTGTAATCACTCCCTCATCACACTGTAATCACTCCCTCAGCGCACTGTAATCACTCCCTCATCACACTGTAATCACTCTCTCATCACACTGTAATCACTCTCTTATCACACTGTAATCACTCTCTCATCACACTGTAATCACTCTCTTATCACACTGTAATCACTCTCTTATCACACTGTAATCACTCCCTCATCACACTGTAATCACTCTCTCATCACACTGTAATCACTCCCTCATCACACTGTAATCACTCCCTTGTCACACTGTAATCACTCTCTCATCACACTGTAATCACTCTCTCATGACACTGTAATCACTCCCGCATCACACAGTAATCACTCCCTCATCACACTGTAATCACTCCCTCATCACACTGTAATTACTCCCTCGGCTCACTGTAATCTCTCCCTTATCACAATTTAATCACTCCCTCATCACACTGTAATCACTCCCTCAGCTCACTGTAATCACTCCCTCATCACACTGTACTCACTCCCTCATCACACAGTAATCGCTCCCTCATCACGCTCTAATCACTCCCTCATCACACAGTAATCACTCCCTCAGCACACTGTAATCACTCCCTTATCACACAGTAATCGCTCCCTCATCACACTCTAATCACTCCCTCATCACACAGTAATCACTCCCTCATCGCACTGTAATCACTCCCTCACCACTCAGTAACCACTCGCTTATCACACTGTAATCACTCCCTCATCACAATGTAATCACTCCCTCAGCTCACTGTAATCACTCCCTCATCACACTGTACTCACTCCTTCATCACACAGTAATCGCTCCCTCATCACGCTCTAATCACTCCCTCATCACACAGTAATCACTCCCTCAGCACACTGTAATCACTCCCTTATCACACAGTAATCACTCCCGCATCACACTGTAATCACTCCCTCATCACACAGTAATGACTCCCTCAGCACCCTGTAATCACTCCCTCAGCACACCGTAAACACTTCCTTATCACACTGTAATCACTCCCTCATCACACTATAATCACTCCCTCATCACACAGTAAACACTCCCTCATCGCACAGTAATCACTCCCTCATCACACTGTAATCACTCCCTCTTCACAATGCAATCACTCCCTTATCACACTGTAATCACTCTCTCATCACACTGTAATCACTCTCTCATCACACTGTAATCACACCCTCATCACACAGTAATCACACCCTCATCACAGTGTAATCACTCTCTCATCACACTGTAATCACTGCCTCATCACACAGTAATGACTCCCTCAGCACCCTGTAATCACTCCCTCAGCACACCGTAATCACTTCCTTATCACACTGTAATCACTCCCTCATCACACTATAATCACTCCCTCATCACACAGTAATCACTCCCTCATCGCACAGTAATCACTCCCTCAGCACACTGTAATCACTCCCTTATCACACTGTAATCACTCCCTCATCACACTGTAATCACTCCCTCATCACACAGTAAACACTCCCTCATCACACTCTAATCACTCCCTCATCACACAGTAATCACTCCCTCATCGCACCGTAATCACTCCCTCACCACTCAGTAACCACTCGCTTATCACACTGTAATCACTCTCTCATCACACTGTAATCACTCCCTCATCGCACCGTAATCACTCCCTCACCACTCAGTAACCACTCGCTTATCACACTGTAATCACTCTCTCATCACACTGTAATCACTCCCTCATCGCACTGTAATCACTCCCTCAGCACACAGTAATCACTCCCTTATCACACTGTAATCACTCCCTCATCACACTGTAATCACTCCCTCATCACACAGTAATCACTCCCTCATCACACTGTAATCACTCCCTCATCGCACTGTAATCACTCCCTCAGCACACCGTAATCACTCCCTTATCACACTGTAATCACTCCCTTATCACACTGTAATCACTCCCTCATCACACAGTAATCACTCTCTCATCACACTGTAATCACTCTCTCATCACACTGTAATCACACCCTCATCACACAGTAATCACACCCTCATCACAGTGTAATCACTCTCTCATCACACTGTAATCACTGCCTCATCACACAGTAATGACTCCCTCAGCACCCTGTAATCACTCCCTCAGCACACCGTAATCACTTCCTTATCACACTGTAATCACTCCCTCATCACACTATAATCACTCCCTCATCACACAGTAATCACTCCCTCATCGCACAGTAATCACTCCCTCAGCACACTGTAATCACTCCCTTGTCACATTCTCACCACTCCCTCATTACACGGTAATCACTCCCTCATCACACTGTAATCACTCCCTCATCACACAGTAAACACTCCCTCATCACACTCTAATCACTCCCTCATCACACAGTAATCACTCCCTCATCGCACCGTAATCACTCCCTCACCACTCAGTAACCACTCGCTTATCACACTGTAATCACTCTCTCATCACACTGTAATCACTCCCTCATCGCACTGTAATCACTCCCTCAGCACACAGTAATCACTCCCTTATCACACTGTAATCACTCCCTCATCACACAGTAATCACTCCCTCATCACACTGTAATCACTCCCTCATCGCACTGTAATCACTCCCTGAGCACACCGTAATCACTCCCTTATCACACTGTAATCACTCCCTCATCACACTGTAATCACTCCCTCATCACACAGTAATCACTCCCTTGTCACACTGTAATCACTCCCTCATCACACTGTAATCACTCCCTCATCGCACTGTAATCACTCCCTCAGCACACAGTAATCACTCCCTTATCACACTGTAATCACTCCCTCATCACACTGTAATCACTCCCTTATCACACTGTAATCACTCCCTCATCACACTGTAATCACTCCCTCAGCACACAGTAATCACTCCCTCATCACACTGTAATCACTCCCTCATCACACTGTAATCACTCCTTCAGCGCACTGTAATCATCTCTCATCACACTGTAATCACTCCCTCAGCGCACAGTAATCACTCCCTCATCACACTGTAATCACTCCCTCAGCGCACTGTAATCACTCTCTCATCACACTGTAATCACTCCCTCATCACACTGTAATCACTCCCTCATCACACTGTAATCACTTCCTTATCACACTGTAATCACTCCCTTATCACACTGTAATCACTCCCTCATCGCACTGTAATCACTCCCTTATCACACTGTAATCACTCCCTCATCACACTGTAATCACTCCCTCAGCACACAGTAATCACTCCCTCATCACACTGTAATCACTCCCTCAGCACACTGTAAACATTCCCTCATCACACTTTAATCACTCCCTCATCACATTGTAATCACTGCCTCATCACACAGGAATCACTCCATCATCACACAGTAATCACTCCCTCATCACACTGTAAACATTCCCTCATCACACTGTAATCACTCCCTCATCACACTGTAATCACTCCCTTATCACACTGTAATCACTCCCTCATAGCACTGTAATCACTCCCTTATCACACTGTAATCACTCCCTCATCACACTGTAATCACTCCCTCAGCGCACTGTAATCACTCCCTCATCACACAGGAATCACTCCCTCATCACACTGTAATCACTCCCTCAGCGCACTGTAATCACTCCCTCATCACACAGGAATCACTCCCTCATCACACTGTAATCACTCCCTCAGCGCACAGTAATCACTCCCTCAGCGCACTGTAATCACTCCCTCATCGCACTGTAATCACTCCCTCATCACACTATAATCATTCCCTCAGCACACAGTAATCACTCCCTCATCGCACAGTAATCACTCCCTCAGCACACTGTAATCACTCCCTTACCACATTCTCACCACTCCCTCATTACACGGTAATCACTCCCTCATCACACTGTAATCACTCCCTTATCACACACTAATCGCTACCTCATCACACTCTAATCACTCCCTCATCACACAGTAATCACTCCCTCATCGCACTGTAATCACTCCCTCACCACTCAGTAACCACTCGCTTATCACACTGTAATCACTCTCTCATCACACTGTAATCACTCCCTCATCGCACTGTAATCACTCCCTCAGCACACAGTAATCACTCCCTTATCACACTGTAATCACTCCCTCATCACACTGTAATCACTCCCTTATCACACTGTATTCACTCCCTCATCACACTGTAATCTCTCAGTAATTACACTGTAATCATTCCCTCATCACACTGTAATCACTCCCTCAGCACACTGTAATCACTCCCTCAGCACACTGTAAACATTCCCTCATCACACTGTAATCACTCCCTCAGCGCACTGTAATCACTCCCTCATCACACTGTAATCACTCCCTCATCACACAGGAATCACTCCCTCATCACACTGTAAACATTCCCTCATCACACTGTAATCACTCCCTCAGCGCACTGTAATCACTCCCTCATCGCACTGTAATCACTCCCTCATCACACAGTAATCACTCCCTTATCACACAGTAATCACTCCCTCATCACACAGTAATCACTCCCTCAGAACACTGTAATCACTCCCTCATCACACTATAATCACTCCCTCATTACACAGTAATCACTCCCTCATCACACTGTAATCACTCCCTCATCACACTATAATCACTCCCTCATTACACAGTAATCACTCCCTCATCACACTGTAATCACTCCCTCATCACACTATAATCACTCCCTCATTACACAGTAATCACTCCCTCATCACACTGTAATCACTCCCTCATCACACTGTAATCACTCCCTCATCACACTATAATCACTCCCTCATTACACAGTAATCACTCCCTCATCACACTGTAATCACTCCCTCATCGCACTGTAATCACTCCCTCATCACACAGTAAACATTCCCTCATCACACTGTAATCACTCCCTCATCACATTGTAATCACTCCATCATCACACTGTAATCACTCCCACATCACACTGTAAACATTCCCTCATCACACTGTAATCACTCCCTCAGCGCACTGTAATCACTCCCTCATCACACTGTAATCACTCCCTCATCACACAGTAATCACTCCCTCGTCACGCTGTAATCACTCCCTCAGCACACAGTAATCACTCCCTCATCACACAGTCATCACTCCCTCATCACACTGTAATCACTCCCTCATCACATTGTAATCACTCTCTCATCACACTGTAATCACTCCCTCATCACACTGTAATCACTCCCTCAGCGCACTGTAATCACTCCCTCATCACACTGTAATCACTCTCTCATCACACTGTAATCACTCTCTTATCACACTGTAATCACTCTCTCATCACACTGTAATCACTCTCTTATCACACTGTAATCACTCTCTTATCACACTGTAATCACTCCCTCATCACACTGTAATCACTCTCTCATCACACTGTAATCACTCCCTCATCACACTGTAATCACTCCCTTGTCACACTGTAATCACTCTCTCATCACACTGTAATCACTCTCTCATGACACTGTAATCACTCCCGCATCACACAGTAATCACTCCCTCATCACACTGTAATCACTCCCTCATCACACTGTAATTACTCCCTCGGCTCACTGTAATCTCTCCCTTATCACAATTTAATCACTCCCTCATCACACTGTAATCACTCCCTCAGCTCACTGTAATCACTCCCTCATCACACTGTACTCACTCCCTCATCACACAGTAATCGCTCCCTCATCACGCTCTAATCACTCCCTCATCACACAGTAATCACTCCCTCAGCACACTGTAATCACTCCCTTATCACACAGTAATCGCTCCCTCATCACACTCTAATCACTCCCTCATCACACAGTAATCACTCCCTCATCGCACTGTAATCACTCCCTCACCACTCAGTAACCACTCGCTTATCACACTGTAATCACTCCCTCATCACAATGTAATCACTCCCTCAGCTCACTGTAATCACTCCCTCATCACACTGTACTCACTCCTTCATCACACAGTAATCGCTCCCTCATCACGCTCTAATCACTCCCTCATCACACAGTAATCACTCCCTCAGCACACTGTAATCACTCCCTTATCACACAGTAATCACTCCCGCATCACACTGTAATCACTCCCTCATCACACAGTAATGACTCCCTCAGCACCCTGTAATCACTCCCTCAGCACACCGTAAACACTTCCTTATCACACTGTAATCACTCCCTCATCACACTATAATCACTCCCTCATCACACAGTAAACACTCCCTCATCGCACAGTAATCACTCCCTCATCACACTGTAATCACTCCCTCTTCACAATGCAATCACTCCCTTATCACACTGTAATCACTCTCTCATCACACTGTAATCACTCTCTCATCACACTGTAATCACACCCTCATCACACAGTAATCACACCCTCATCACAGTGTAATCACTCTCTCATCACACTGTAATCACTGCCTCATCACACAGTAATGACTCCCTCAGCACCCTGTAATCACTCCCTCAGCACACCGTAATCACTTCCTTATCACACTGTAATCACTCCCTCATCACACTATAATCACTCCCTCATCACACAGTAATCACTCCCTCATCGCACAGTAATCACTCCCTCAGCACACTGTAATCACTCCCTTATCACACTGTAATCACTCCCTCATCACACTGTAATCACTCCCTCATCACACAGTAAACACTCCCTCATCACACTCTAATCACTCCCTCATCACACAGTAATCACTCCCTCATCGCACCGTAATCACTCCCTCACCACTCAGTAACCACTCGCTTATCACACTGTAATCACTCTCTCATCACACTGTAATCACTCCCTCATCGCACCGTAATCACTCCCTCACCACTCAGTAACCACTCGCTTATCACACTGTAATCACTCTCTCATCACACTGTAATCACTCCCTCATCGCACTGTAATCACTCCCTCAGCACACAGTAATCACTCCCTTATCACACTGTAATCACTCCCTCATCACACTGTAATCACTCCCTCATCACACAGTAATCACTCCCTCATCACACTGTAATCACTCCCTCATCGCACTGTAATCACTCCCTCAGCACACCGTAATCACTCCCTTATCACACTGTAATCACTCCCTCATCACACAGTAATCACTCTCTCATCACACTGTAATCACTCTCTCATCACACTGTAATCACACCCTCATCACACAGTAATCACACCCTCATCACAGTGTAATCACTCTCTCATCACACTGTAATCACTGCCTCATCACACAGTAATGACTCCCTCAGCACCCTGTAATCACTCCCTCAGCACACCGTAATCACTTCCTTATCACACTGTAATCACTCCCTCATCACACTATAATCACTCCCTCATCACACAGTAATCACTCCCTCATCGCACAGTAATCACTCCCTCAGCACACTGTAATCACTCCCTTGTCACATTCTCACCACTCCCTCATTACACGGTAATCACTCCCTCATCACACTGTAATCACTCCCTCATCACACAGTAAACACTCCCTCATCACACTCTAATCACTCCCTCATCACACAGTAATCACTCCCTCATCGCACCGTAATCACTCCCTCACCACTCAGTAACCACTCGCTTATCACACTGTAATCACTCTCTCATCACACTGTAATCACTCCCTCATCGCACTGTAATCACTCCCTCAGCACACAGTAATCACTCCCTTATCACACTGTAATCACTCCCTCATCACACAGTAATCACTCCCTCATCACACTGTAATCACTCCCTCATCGCACTGTAATCACTCCCTGAGCACACCGTAATCACTCCCTTATCACACTGTAATCACTCCCTCATCACACTGTAATCACTCCCTCATCACACAGTAATCACTCCCTTGTCACACTGTAATCACTCCCTCATCACACTGTAATCACTCCCTCATCGCACTGTAATCACTCCCTCAGCACACAGTAATCACTCCCTTATCACACTGTAATCACTCCCTCATCACACTGTAATCACTCCCTTATCACACTGTAATCACTCCCTCATCACACTGTAATCACTCCCTCAGCACACAGTAATCACTCCCTCATCACACTGTAATCACTCCCTCATCACACTGTAATCACTCCTTCAGCGCACTGTAATCATCTCTCATCACACTGTAATCACTCCCTCAGCGCACAGTAATCACTCCCTCATCACACTGTAATCACTCCCTCAGCGCACTGTAATCACTCTCTCATCACACTGTAATCACTCCCTCATCACACTGTAATCACTCCCTCATCACACTGTAATCACTTCCTTATCACACTGTAATCACTCCCTTATCACACTGTAATCACTCCCTCATCGCACTGTAATCACTCCCTTATCACACTGTAATCACTCCCTCATCACACTGTAATCACTCCCTCAGCACACAGTAATCACTCCCTCATCACACTGTAATCACTCCCTCAGCACACTGTAAACATTCCCTCATCACACTTTAATCACTCCCTCATCACATTGTAATCACTGCCTCATCACACAGGAATCACTCCATCATCACACAGTAATCACTCCCTCATCACACTGTAAACATTCCCTCATCACACTGTAATCACTCCCTCATCACACTGTAATCACTCCCTTATCACACTGTAATCACTCCCTCATAGCACTGTAATCACTCCCTTATCACACTGTAATCACTCCCTCATCACACTGTAATCACTCCCTCAGCGCACTGTAATCACTCCCTCATCACACAGGAATCACTCCCTCATCACACTGTAATCACTCCCTCAGCGCACTGTAATCACTCCCTCATCACACAGGAATCACTCCCTCATCACACTGTAATCACTCCCTCAGCGCACAGTAATCACTCCCTCAGCGCACTGTAATCACTCCCTCATCGCACTGTAATCACTCCCTCATCACACTATAATCATTCCCTCAGCACACAGTAATCACTCCCGCATCGCACAGTAATCACTCCCTCAGCACACTGTAATCACTCCCTTACCACATTCTCACCACTCCCTCATTACACGGTAATCACTCCCTCATCACACTGTAATCACTCCCTTATCACACACTAATCGCTACCTCATCACACTCTAATCACTCCCTCATCACACAGTAATCACTCCCTCATCGCACTGTAATCACTCCCTCACCACTCAGTAACCACTCGCTTATCACACTGTAATCACTCTCTCATCACACTGTAATCACTCCCTCATCGCACTGTAATCACTCCCTCAGCACACAGTAATCACTCCCTTATCACACTGTAATCACTCCCTCATCACACTGTAATCACTCCCTTATCACACTGTATTCACTCCCTCATCACACTGTAATCTCTCAGTAATTACACTGTAATCATTCCCTCATCACACTGTAATCACTCCCTCAGCACACTGTAATCACTCCCTCAGCACACTGTAAACATTCCCTCATCACACTGTAATCACTCCCTCAGCGCACTGTAATCACTCCCTCATCACACTGTAATCACTCCCTCATCACACAGGAATCACTCCCTCATCACACTGTAAACATTCCCTCATCACACTGTAATCACTCCCTCAGCGCACTGTAATCACTCCCTCATCGCACTGTAATCACTCCCTCATCACACAGTAATCACTCCCTTATCACACAGTAATCACTCCCTCATCACACAGTAATCACTCCCTCAGAACACTGTAATCACTCCCTCATCACACTATAATCACTCCCTCATTACACAGTAATCACTCCCTCATCACACTGTAATCACTCCCTCATCACACTATAATCACTCCCTCATTACACAGTAATCACTCCCTCATCACACTGTAATCACTCCCTCATCACACTATAATCACTCCCTCATTACACAGTAATCACTCCCTCATCACACTGTAATCACTCCCTCATCACACTGTAATCACTCCCTCATCACACTATAATCACTCCCTCATCACACAGTAATCACTCCCTCATCACACTGTAATCACTCCCTCATCGCACTGTAATCACTCCCTCATCACACAGTAAACATTCCCTCATCACACTGTATCACTCCCTCATCACATTGTAATCACTCCATCATCACACTGTAATCACTCCCACATCACACTGTAAACATTCCCTCATCACACTGTAATCACTCCCTCAGCGCACTGTAATCACTCCCTCATCACACTGTAATCACTCCCTCATCACACAGTAATCACTCCCTCGTCACGCTGTAATCACTCCCTCAGCGCACTGTAATCACTCCCTCATCACACTGTAATCACTCCCTCATCACACAGTAATCACTCCCTCGTCACACTGTAATCACTCCCTCATCACACTGTTATCACTCCCTCATCACACAGTAATCACTCCCTCGTCACACTGTAATCACTCCCTCATCACACTGTAATCACTCCCTCATCACACTGTAATCACTACCTCATCACACAGTAATCACTCCCTCGTCACACTGTAATCACTCCCTCAGCGCACTGTAATCACTCCCTCATCACACTGTAATCACTCCCTCATCACACTGTAATCACTCCCTCATCACAGAGTAATCACTCCCTCATCACATTGTAACCACTCCCTCATCACACTGTAATCACTCCCTCAGTGCACTGTAATCACCCCCTCATCACACTGTAAACATTCCATCATCACACTGAAATCACTCCCTCATCACAGAGTAATCACTCCCTCATCACATTGTAATCCCTCCCTCATCACACTGTAATCACTCCCACATCACACAGTAATCACTCCCTCATCACACTGTAATCACTCCCTCATCACACTGTAAACATTCCCTCATCACACTGTAATCACTCCCTCAGCGCACTGTAATCACTCCCTCATCACACAGTAATCACTCCCTTATCACACTGTAATCACTCGCTCATCACACTGTAATCACTCCCTCATCACTCAGTAATCACTCTCTCATCACACAGTAATCACTCCCTTTACACACTGTAATCACTCTCTCATCACACTGTAATCACTCTCTTATCATACTGTAATCACTCCCTTATCACACTGTAATCACTCCCTCATCACACTGTAATCACTCTCTCATCACACTGTAATCACTCCCTCATCACACTTTAATCACTCCCGCATCACACAGTAATCACTCCCTCATCACACTGTAATCACTCCCTCATTGCACTGCAATCACTCGCACATCACCCAGTAATCACTCCCTCATCGCACTGTAATCACTCCCTCATCACACTGTAATCACTCCCTCATCACACATTAATCACTCCCTCATCACACTGTGATCACTCCCTCAACACACTGTAATCACTCCCTCATCACAATATAATCACTCCCTCATCACCCTGTAATCACTCTCTTATCACACTGTAATCACTCTCTCATCACATTGTAATCACTCCCTTATCACACTGTAATCACTCCCTTATCACACTGTAATCACTCGCTCTTCACACTGTAATCACTCCCTCATCACTCAGTAATCACTCCCTCATCAAATTGTAATCACTCCTTTATCACACTGTAATCACTCTCTCATCACACTGTAATCACTCCCTCATCACACTGTAATCACTCCCTCATCACACTGTAAACGCTCCCTCATCACACTGTAATCACTCCCTCATCACACTGTAATCACTCCCTCATCACTCTGTAATCAATCTCTTATCACACTGTAATCACTCTCTCATCACACTGTAATCACTCTCTCATCACACTGTAATCACTCCCTCAGCTCACTGTAATCATTCTCTCATCACCCTGTAATCACTTTCTCAGCTCACTGTAATCACTCCCTCATCACACTGTAATCACTCGCTCTTCACTCTGTAATCACTCTCTTATCACACTGTAATCACACTCTCATCTCACTGTAATCACTCACTTTTCACACTGTAATCACTCACTTATCACACAGTAATCACTCTCTCATCACACTGTAATCACTCCCTTATCACACTGTAATCACTCCCTCAGCGCACTGTAATCACTCCCTCATCACACAGGAATCACTCCCTCATCACACTATAAACATTCCCTCATCACACTGTAATCACTCCCTCAGCGCACTGTAATCACTCCCTCATCGCACTGTAATCACTCCCTCATCACACTATAATCATTCCCTCATCACACAGTAATCACTCCCTCATCGCACAGTAATCACTCCCTCAGCACACTGTAATCACTCCCTTACCACATTCTCACCACTCCCTCATTACACGGTAATCACTCCCTCATCACACTGTAATCACTCCCTTATCACACACTAATCGCTCCCTCATCACACTCTAATCACTCCCTCATCACACAGGAATCACTCCCTCATCGCACTGTAATCACTCCCTCACCACTCAGTAACCACTCGCTTATCACACTGTAATCACTCTCTCATCACACTGTAATCACTCCCTCATCGCACTGTAATCACTCCCTCAGCACACAGTAATCACTCCCTTATCACACTGTAATCACTCCCTCAGCACACTGTAATCACTCCCTCATCACACTGTAATCACTCCCTTATCACACTGTCATCACTCCCTCATAACACTGTAATCACTCCCTCATCACACTGTAATCACTCCCTCATCACACAGGAATCACTCCCTCATCACACTGTAAACATTCCCTCATCACACTGTAATCACTCCCTCAGCGCACTGTAATCACTCCCTCATCGCACTGTAATCACTCCCTCATCACACAGTAATCACTCCCTTATCACACAGTAATCACTCCCTCATCACACAGTAATCACTCCCTCATCACACAGTAATCACTCCCTCATCACACTATAATCACTCCCTCATTACACAGTAATCACTCCCTCATCACACTGTAATCACTCCCTCATCACACTATAATCACTCCCTCATTACACAGTAATCACTCCCTCATCACACTGTAATCACTCCCTCACCACTCAGTAACCACTCGCTTATCACACTGTAATCACTCTCTCATTGCACTGCAATCACTCGCACATCACCCAGTAATCACTCCCTCATCGCACTGTAATCACTCCCTCATCACACTGTAATCACTCCCTCATCACCCAGTAATCACTCCCTCATCGCACTGTAATCACTCCCTCACCACTCAGTAACCACTCGCTTATCACACTGTAATCACTCTCTCATCACACTGTAATCACTCCCTCATCGCACTGTAATCACTCCCTCAGCACACAGTAATCACTCCCTTATCACACTGTAATCACTCCCTCATCACACTGTAATCACTCCCTCATCACACTGTATTCACTCCCTCATCACACTGTAATCTCTCAGTAATTACACTGTAATCATTCCCTCATCACACTGTAATCACTCCCTCAGCACACTGTAATCACTCCCTCAGCACACTGTAAACATTCCCTCATCACACTGTAATCACTCCCTCAGCGCACTGTAATCACTCCCTCATCACACTGTAATCACTCCCTCATCACACAGGAATCACTCCCTCATCACACTGTAAACATTCCCTCATCACACTGTAATCACTCCCTCAGCGCACTGTAATCACTCCCTCATCGCACTGTAATCACTCCCTCATCACACAGTAATCACTCCCTTATCACACTGTAATCACTCCCTCATCACACAGTAATCACTCCCTCATCACACAGTAATCACTCCCTCATCACACTATAATCACTCCCTCATTACACAGTAATCACTCCCTCATCACACTGTAATCACTCCCTCATCACACTATAATCACTCCCTCATTACACAGTAATCACTCCCTCATCACACTGTAATCACTCCCTCATCACACTATAATCACTCCCTCATTACACAGTAATCACTCCCTTATCACACTGTAATCACTCCCTCATCGCACTGTAATCACTCCCTCATCACACAGTAAACATTCCCTCATCACACTGTAATCACTCCCACATCACATTGTAATCACTCCCTCATCACACTGTAATCACTCCCACATCACACTGTAAACATTCCCTCATCACACTGTAATCACTCCCTCAGCGCACTGTAATCACTCCCTCATCACACTGTAATCACTCCCTCATCACACAGTAATCACTCCCTCGTCACACTGTAATCACTCCCTCAGCGCACTGTAATCACTCCCTCATCACACTGTAATCACTCCCTCATCACACAGTAATCACTCCCTCGTCACACTGTCATCACTCCCTCATCACACTGTAATCACTCCCTCATCACACAGTAATCACTCCCTCGTCACACTGTAATCACTCCCTCATCACACTGTAATCACTCCCTCATCACACTGTAATCACTCCCTCATCACACAGTAATCACTCCCTCGTCACACTGTAATCACACCCTCAGCGCACTGTAATCACTCCCTCATCACACTGTAATCACTCCCTCATCACAGAGTAATCACTCCCTCATCACATTGTAACCACTCCCTCATCACACTGTAATCACTCCCTCAGCGCACTGTAATCACCCCCTCATCACACTGTAAACATTCCATCATCACACTGAAATCACTCCCTCATCACAGAGTAATCACTCCCTCATCACATTGTAATCCCTCCCTCATCACACTGTAAACATTCCCTCATCACACTGTAATCACTCCCTCAGCGCACTGTAATCACTCCCTCAGCACACTGTAATCCCTCCCACATCACACAGTAATCACTCCCACATCACACTGTAATCACTCCCTCATCACACTGTAAACATTCCCTCATCACACTGTAATCACTCCCTCAGCGCACTGTAATCACTCCCTCATCACACTGTAATCACTCCCTTATCACACTGTAATCACTCGCTCATCACACTGTAATCACTCCCTCATCACTCAGTAATCACTCCCTCATCACACAGTAATCACTCCCTTTTCACACTGTAATCACTCTCTCATCACACTGTAATCACTCTCTTATCATACTGTAATCACTCCCTTATCACACTGTAATCACTCCCTCATCACACTGTAATCACTCTCTCATCACACTGTAATCACTCCCGCATCACACAGTAATCACTCCCTCATCACACTGTAATCACTCCCTCATTGCACTGCAATCACTCGCACATCACCCAGTAATCACTCCCTCATCGCACTGTAATCACTCCCTCATCACACTGTAATCACTCCCTCATCACACAGTAATCACTCCCTCATCACACTGTGATCACACCCTCAACACACTGTAATCACTCCCTCATCACAATATAATCACTCCCTCATCACCCTGTAATCACTCTCTTATCACACTGTAATCACTCTCTCATCACACTGTAATCACTCCCTTATCACACTGTAATCACTCCCTTATCACACTGTAATCACTCGCTCTTCACACTGTAATCACTCCCTCATCACTCAGTAATCACTCCCTCATCACACAGTAATCACTCCCTCAGAACACTGTAATCACTCCCTCATCACACAGTAATCACTCCCTCAGAACACTGTAATCACTCCCTCATCACACTATAATCACTCCCTCATTACACAGTAATCACTCCCTCATCACACTGTAATCACTCCCTCATCACACTATAATCACTCCCTCATTACACAGTAATCACTCCCTCATCACACTGTAATCACTCCCTCATCACACTATAATCACTCCCTCATTACACAGTAATCACTCCCTCATCACACTGTAATCACTCCCTCATCACACTGTAATCACTCCCTCATCACACTATAATCACTCCCTCATTACACAGTAATCACTCCCTCATCACACTGTAATCACTCCCTCATCGCACTGTAATCACTCCCTCATCACACAGTAAACATTCCCTCATCACACTGTAATCACTCCCTCATCACATTGTAATCACTCCATCATCACACTGTAATCACTCCCACATCACACTGTAAACATTCCCTCATCACACTGTAATCACTCCCTCAGCGCACTGTAATCACTCCCTCATCACACTGTAATCACTCCCTCATCACACAGTAATCACTCCCTCGTCACGCTGTAATCACTCCCTCAGCGCACTGTAATCACTCCCTCATCACACTGTAATCACTCCCTCATCACACAGTAATCACTCCCTCGTCACACTGTAATCACTCCCTCATCACACTGTTATCACTCCCTCATCACACAGTAATCACTCCCTCGTCACACTGTAATCACTCCCTCATCACACTGTAATCACTCCCTCATCACACTGTAATCACTACCTCATCACACAGTAATCACTCCCTCGTCACACTGTAATCACTCCCTCAGCGCACTGTAATCACTCCCTCATCACACTGTAATCACTCCCTCATCACACTGTAATCACTCCCTCATCACAGAGTAATCACTCCCTCATCACATTGTAACCACTCCCTCATCACACTGTAATCACTCCCTCAGTGCACTGTAATCACCCCCTCATCACACTGTAAACATTCCATCATCACACTGAAATCACTCCCTCATCACAGAGTAATCACTCCCTCATCACATTGTAATCCCTCCCTCATCACACTGTAATCACTCCCACATCACACAGTAATCACTCCCTCATCACACTGTAATCACTCCCTCATCACACTGTAAACATTCCCTCATCACACTGTAATCACTCCCTCAGCGCACTGTAATCACTCCCTCATCACACAGTAATCACTCCCTTATCACACTGTAATCACTCGCTCATCACACTGTAATCACTCCCTCATCACTCAGTAATCACTCTCTCATCACACAGTAATCACTCCCTTTTCACACTGTAATCACTCTCTCATCACACTGTAATCACTCTCTTATCATACTGTAATCACTCCCTTATCACACTGTAATCACTCCCTCATCACACTGTAATCACTCTCTCATCACACTGTAATCACTCCCTCATCACACTTTAATCACTCCCGCATCACACAGTAATCACTCCCTCATCACACTGTAATCACTCCCTCATTGCACTGCAATCACTCGCACATCACCCAGTAATCACTCCCTCATCGCACTGTAATCACTCCCTCATCACACTGTAATCACTCCCTCATCACACATTAATCACTCCCTCATCACACTGTGATCACTCCCTCAACACACTGTAATCACTCCCTCATCACAATATAATCACTCCCTCATCACCCTGTAATCACTCTCTTATCACACTGTAATCACTCTCTCATCACATTGTAATCACTCCCTTATCACACTGTAATCACTCCCTTATCACACTGTAATCACTCGCTCTTCACACTGTAATCACTCCCTCATCACTCAGTAATCACTCCCTCATCAAATTGTAATCACTCCTTTATCACACTGTAATCACTCTCTCATCACACTGTAATCACTCCCTCATCACACTGTAATCACTCCCTCATCACACTGTAAACGCTCCCTCATCACACTGTAATCACTCCCTCATCACACTGTAATCACTCCCTCATCACTCTGTAATCAATCTCTTATCACACTGTAATCACTCTCTCATCACACTGTAATCACTCTCTCATCACACTGTAATCACTCCCTCAGCTCACTGTAATCATTCTCTCATCACCCTGTAATCACTTTCTCAGCTCACTGTAATCACTCCCTCATCACACTGTAATCACTCGCTCTTCACTCTGTAATCACTCTCTTATCACACTGTAATCACACTCTCATCTCACTGTAATCACTCACTTTTCACACTGTAATCACTCACTTATCACACAGTAATCACTCTCTCATCACACTGTAATCACTCCCTTATCACACTGTAATCACTCCCTCAGCGCACTGTAATCACTCCCTCATCACACAGGAATCACTCCCTCATCACACTATAAACATTCCCTCATCACACTGTAATCACTCCCTCAGCGCACTGTAATCACTCCCTCATCGCACTGTAATCACTCCCTCATCACACTATAATCATTCCCTCATCACACAGTAATCACTCCCTCATCGCACAGTAATCACTCCCTCAGCACACTGTAATCACTCCCTTACCACATTCTCACCACTCCCTCATTACACGGTAATCACTCCCTCATCACACTGTAATCACTCCCTTATCACACACTAATCGCTCCCTCATCACACTCTAATCACTCCCTCATCACACAGGAATCACTCCCTCATCGCACTGTAATCACTCCCTCACCACTCAGTAACCACTCGCTTATCACACTGTAATCACTCTCTCATCACACTGTAATCACTCCCTCATCGCACTGTAATCACTCCCTCAGCACACAGTAATCACTCCCTTATCACACTGTAATCACTCCCTCATCACACTGTAATCACTCCCTCATCACACTGTATTCACTCCCTCATCACACTGTAATCTCTCAGTAATTACACTGTAATCATTCCCTCATCACACTGTAATCACTCCCTCAGCACACTGTAATCACTCCCTCATCACACTGTAATCACTCCCTTATCACACTGTCATCACTCCCTCATAACACTGTAATCACTCCCTCATCACACTGTAATCACTCCCTCATCACACAGGAATCACTCCCTCATCACACTGTAAACATTCCCTCATCACACTGTTATCACTCCCTCAGCGCACTGTAATCACTCCCTCATCGCACTGTAATCACTCCCTCATCACACAGTAATCACTCCCTTATCACACAGTAATCACTCCCTCATCACACAGTAATCACTCCCTCATCACACAGTAATCACTCCCTCATCACACTATAATCACTCCCTCATTACACAGTAATCACTCCCTCATCACACTGTAATCACTCCCTCATCACACTATAATCACTCCCTCATTACACAGTAATCACTCCCTCATCACACTGTAATCACTCCCTCACCACTCAGTAACCACTCGCTTATCACACTGTAATCACTCTCTCATTGCACTGCAATCACTCGCACATCACCCAGTAATCACTCCCTCATCGCACTGTAATCACTCCCTCATCACACTGTAATCACTCCCTCATCACCCAGTAATCACTCCCTCATCGCACTGTAATCACTCCCTCACCACTCAGTAACCACTCGCTTATCACACTGTAATCACTCTCTCATCACACTGTAATCACTCCCTCATCGCACTGTAATCACTCCCTCAGCACACAGTAATCACTCCCTTATCACACTGTAATCACTCCCTCATCACACTGTAATCACTCCCTCATCACACTGTATTCACTCCCTCATCACACTGTAATCTCTCAGTAATTACACTGTAATCATTCCCTCATCACACTGTAATCACTCCCTCAGCACACTGTAATCACTCCCTCAGCACACTGTAAACATTCCCTCATCACACTGTAATCACTCCCTCAGCGCACTGTAATCACTCCCTCATCACACTGTAATCACTCCCTCATCACACAGGAATCACTCCCTCATCACACTGTAAACATTCCCTCATCACACTGTAATCACTCCCTCAGCGCACTGTAATCACTCCCTCATCGCACTGTAATCACTCCCTCATCACACAGTAATCACTCCCTTATCACACAGTAATCACTCCCTCATCACACAGTAATCACTCCCTCATCACACAGTAATCACTCCCTCATCACACTATAATCACTCCCTCATTACACAGTAATCACTCCCTCATCACACTGTAATCACTCCCTCATCACACTATAATCACTCCCTCATTACACAGTAATCACTCCCTCATCACACTGTAATCACTCCCTCATCACACTATAATCACTCCCTCATTACACAGTAATCACTCCCTTATCACACTGTAATCACTCCCTCATCGCACTGTAATCACTCCCTCATCACACAGTAAACATTCCCTCATCACACTGTAATCACTCCCACATCACATTGTAATCACTCCCTCATCACACTGTAATCACTCCCACATCACACTGTAAACATTCCCTCATCACACTGTAATCACTCCCTCAGCGCACTGTAATCACTCCCTCATCACACTGTAATCACTCCCTCATCACACAGTAATCACTCCCTCGTCACACTGTAATCACTCCCTCAGCGCACTGTAATCACTCCCTCATCACACTGTAATCACTCCCTCATCACACAGTAATCACTCCCTCGTCACACTGTCATCACTCCCTCATCACACTGTAATCACTCCCTCATCACACAGTAATCACTCCCTCGTCACACTGTAATCACTCCCTCATCACACTGTAATCACTCCCTCATCACACTGTAATCACTCCCTCATCACACAGTAATCACTCCCTCGTCACACTGTAATCACACCCTCAGCGCACTGTAATCACTCCCTCATCACACTGTAATCACTCCCTCATCACAGAGTAATCACTCCCTCATCACATTGTAACCACTCCCTCATCACACTGTAATCACTCCCTCAGCGCACTGTAATCACCCCCTCATCACACTGTAAACATTCCATCATCACACTGAAATCACTCCCTCATCACAGAGTAATCACTCCCTCATCACATTGTAATCCCTCCCTCATCACACTGTAAACATTCCCTCATCACACTGTAATCACTCCCTCAGCGCACTGTAATCACTCCCTCAGCACACTGTAATCCCTCCCACATCACACAGTAATCACTCCCACATCACACTGTAATCACTCCCTCATCACACTGTAAACATTCCCTCATCACACTGTAATCACTCCCTCAGCGCACTGTAATCACTCCCTCATCACACTGTAATCACTCCCTTATCACACTGTAATCACTCGCTCATCACACTGTAATCACTCCCTCATCACTCAGTAATCACTCCCTCATCACACAGTAATCACTCCCTTTTCACACTGTAATCACTCTCTCATCACACTGTAATCACTCTCTTATCATACTGTAATCACTCCCTTATCACACTGTAATCACTCCCTCATCACACTGTAATCACTCTCTCATCACACTGTAATCACTCCCGCATCACACAGTAATCACTCCCTCATCACACTGTAATCACTCCCTCATTGCACTGCAATCACTCGCACATCACCCAGTAATCACTCCCTCATCGCACTGTAATCACTCCCTCATCACACTGTAATCACTCCCTCATCACACAGTAATCACTCCCTCATCACACTGTGATCACACCCTCAACACACTGTAATCACTCCCTCATCACAATATAATCACTCCCTCATCACCCTGTAATCACTCTCTTATCACACTGTAATCACTCTCTCATCACACTGTAATCACTCCCTTATCACACTGTAATCACTCCCTTATCACACTGTAATCACTCGCTCTTCACACTGTAATCACTCCCTCATCACTCAGTAATCACTCCCTCATCAAATTGTAATCACTCCCTTATCACACTGTAATCACTCTCTCATCACACTGTAATCACTCCCTCATCACACTGTAATCACTCCCTCATCACACTGTAAACGCTCCCTCATCACACAGTAATCACTCCCTCATCACACTGTAATCACTCCCTCATCACTCTGTAATCAATCTCTTATCACACTGTAATCACTCTCTCATCACACTGTAATCACTCTCTCATCACACTGTAATCACTCCCTCAGCTCACTGTAATCATTCTCTCATCACCCTGTAATCACTCTCTCAGCTCACTGTAATCACTTCCTCATCACACTGTAATCACTCGCTCTTCACTCTGTAATCACTCTCTTATCACACTGTAATCACACTCTCATCTCACTGTAATCACTCTCTTATCACACTGTAATCACTCACTTATCACACAGTAATCACTCTCTCATCACACTGTAATCACTCCCTTATCACACTGTAATCACTCCCTCATCACACTGTAATCACTCCCTTATCACACTGTAATCACTCCCTCATCACACTGTAATCACTCCCTCATCACACAGTAAACACTCCCTCAGCGCACAGTAATCACTCCCGCATCACACTGTAATCACTCCCTCATCACACTCTAATCACTCCCTCATCGCACTGTAATCACTCCCACATCACACTGTAATCACTCCCTCATCACACTGTAATCACTCCAGCATCACACTGTAATCACTCCCTCATCACACTGTAATCACTCCCTCATCACACTGTAATCACTCCCGCATTACACTGTAATCACTCCCTCATCACACTGTAATCACTCCCTCAGCGCACTGTAATGACTCCCGCATCACACTGTAATCACTCCCTCATCACACAGTAATCACTCCCTCATCACACTGTAATCACTCCCTCAGCACACTGTAATCACTCCCTCATCACACTGTAATCACTCTCTCATCACCCTGTAATCACTCCCTCAGCTCACTGCGATCACTCCCTCATCACACTGTAATCACTCGCTCTTCACTCTGTAATCACTCTCTTATCACACTGTAATCACACTCTCATCACACTGTAATCACACTCTCATCACACTGTAATCACTCTCTTATCACACTATAATCACTCTCTTATCACACTGTAATCACTCTCTCATCACACTGTAATCACTCTCTTATCACACTGTAATCACTCCCTCATCACACTGTAATCAGTCCCTCATCGCACTGTAATCACTCCCGCATCACACTGTAATCACTCCCTCATCACACAGTAATCAGTCCCTCATCGCACTGTAATCACTCCCGCATCACACTGTAATCACTCCCTCATTGCACTGTAATCACTCCCTCATCACACTGTAATCACTCCCTCAGCACACTGTAATCACTCCCTCATCACACTGTAATCACTCCCTCAGCACACAGTAATCACTCCCTCATCGCACTGTAATCACTCCCTCAGCTCACTGTAATCACTCCCTCATCACACTGTAATCACTCCCTCAGCACACTGTAATCACTCCCTCATCACACTGTAATCACTCCCTCAGCACACTGTAATCACTCCCTCATCACACTGTAATCACTCTCTCATCACACTGTAATCACTCCCTCAGCTCACTGTAATCACTCTCTCATCACCCTGTAATCACTCCCTCAGCTCACTGCGATCACTCCCTCATCACACTGTAATCACTCGCTCTTCACTCTGTAATCACTCTCTTATCACACTGTAATCACACTCTCATCACACTGCAATCACACTCTCATCACACTGTAATCACTCTCTTATCACACTATAATCACTCTCTTATCACACTGTAATCACTCTCTCATCACACTGTAATCACTCCCGCATCACACTGTAATCACTCCCTCATCACACTGTAATCAGTCCCTCATCGCACTGTAATCACTCCCGCATCACACTGTAATCACTCCCTCATTGCACAGTAATCACTCCCTCAGCTCACTGCGATCACTCCCTCATCACACTGTAATCACTCGCTCTTCACTCTGTAATCACTCTCTTATCACACTGTAATCACACTCTCATCACACTGTAATCACACTCTCATCACTCTGTAATCACTCTCTTATCACACTATAATCACTCTCTTATCACACTGTAATCACTCTCTCATCACACTGTAATCACTCTCTTATCACACTGTAATCACTCCCTTTTCACACTGTAATCACTCCCGCATCACACTGTAATCACTCCCTCATCACACTGTAATCAGTCCCTCATCGCACTGTAATCACTCCCGCATCACACTGTAATCACTCCCTCATTGCACAGTAATCACTCCCTCATCACACTGTAATCACTCCCTCATCACACTGTAATCACTCCCGCATCACACTGTAATCACTCCCTCATCACACTGTAATCACTCCCTCAGCTCACTGTAATCACTCCCTCATCACACTGTAATCACTCCCTCATCGCACTGTAATCACTCCCTCATCACACTGTAATCACTCCCTCATCGCACTGTAATCGCTCCCTCATCGCACTGTAATCACTCCCTCATCACACTGTAATCACTCCCTCATCACACAGTAATCACTCCCTCATCACACTGTAATCACTCCCTCATCACACAGTAATCACTCCCTCAGCGCACTGTAATCACTCCCTCATCGCACTGTAATCGCTCCCTCATCGCACTGTAATCACTCCCTCATCACACTGTAATCACTCCCTCAGCGCACTGTAATCACTCCCTCATCGCACTGTAATCACTCTCTCATCGCACTGTAATCGCTCCCTCATCACACTGTAATCACTCCCTCAGCGCACTGTAATCGCTCCCTCAGCGCACTGTAATCACTCCCTCATCGCACTGTAATCGCTCCCTCATCGCACTGTAATCACTCCCTCATCACACTGTAATCACTCCCTCATCACACTGTAATCACTCCCTCAGCGCACTGTAATCACTCCCTCATCACACTGTAATCACTCCCTCAGCTCACTGTAATCACTCCCTCATCACACTGTAATCACTCCCTCATCGCACTGTAATCACTCCCTCATCACACTGTAATCACTCCCTCATCGCACTGTAATCGCTCCCTCATCGCACTGTAATCACTCCCTCATCACACTGTAATCACTCCCTCATCACACAGTAATCACTCCCTCATCACACTGTAATCACTCCCTCATCACACAGTAATCACTCCCTCAGCGCACTGTAATCACTCCCTCATCGCACTGTAATCGCTCCCTCATCGCACTGTAATCACTCCCTCATCACACTGTAATCACTCCCTCAGCGCACTGTAATCACTCCCTCATCGCACTGTAATCGCTCCCTCATCGCACTGTAATCACTCCCTCATCACACTGTAATCGCTCCCTCATCGCACTGTAATCACTCCCTCATCACACTGTAATCACTCCCTCAGCGCACTGTAATCACTCCCTCATCGCACTGTAATCGCTCCCTCATCACACTGTAATCACTCCCTCATCACACTGTAATCACTCCCTCAGCGCACTGTAATCACTCCCTCATCGCACTGTAATCACTCCCTCATCACACTGTAATCACTCCCTCAGCGCACTGTAATCACTCCCTCATCGCACTGTAATCGCTCCCTCATCACACAGTAATCACTCCCTCATCACACTGTAATCACTCCCTCAGCGCACTGTAATCACTCCCTCATCGCACTGTAATCGCTCCCTCATCGCACTGTAATCACTCCCTCATCACACTGTAATCGCTCCCTCATCGCACTGTAATCACTCCCTCATCACACTGTAATCACTCCCTCAGCGCACTGTAATCACTCCCTCATCGCACTGTAATCGCTCCCTCATCACACTGTAATCACTCCCTCATCACACTGTAATCACTCCCTCAGCGCACTGTAATCACTCCCTCATCGCACTGTAATCACTCCCTCATCACACTGTAATCACTCCCTCAGCGCACTGTAATCACTCCCTCATCGCACTGTAATCGCTCCCTCATCGCACTGTAATCACTCCTCCATAGTGGATGGGAGTTGTGAATTATTCACAGGAAACAGGTGAATGTGTGATCGGTCCCTCGAGGAGTTTGTGTTGGTCGTTGTTGGCGGGGAGATGTTTCTGACCAACACAAACACACAATCGGCAAAACGAAAGAGGGACTGAAAGCATTGAGGGGCACCCATGGCAAATATTGGAAAACCTATTGGGATGAGTTCCCAGGACCTGACTAACTACGTCTCAGCGTTGGGTGTAATCTTTGAAAATTCCCTGGATTCTGGAAATGTCCCGATGGATTGGAAAACTTCAAATGTAACACCCCTATTCAAAAAAAAGGGGAGGGCGAGCGAAATCAGGAAACTATTCCTTGACCACCTTGCTAGTCAGTTTGGCACTGGGAAAGTGGGAGAATTCACTACCAAGGAGCTGGTAACAATGTATTTAACAAATCATATTACACTCAGGCAGGGTCAACATGATCTTGTGAAACAAAAATTGTTATTGAAATTGGTTCAAATTCCATGAGAATGTAGCAAGCGGATGGAGAAAGCGAATTTCCAGAAGACATTTGCTGAAGTATCACAGACCAAAGCGCATGGTGTTGGTGGCGATGTGCTGGCAGAGGTCGACAAACAGAAAACGGACTGAAAGCCATTTCCAGTCTGGCAAACTGTAACCAACAGCTTGCCATCGGATCAGGGATCAGATCTCAACAGTGGTTAGCACCGCTGCCTCACGCACCACGGACCCTGGTTCGATTCCAGCCTCGGGCGACTGTCTGTGTGGAGTTTGCACATTCTCCCTGTGTCTGCGTGGGTTTCCTCCGGCTGCTCCGGTTTCCTCCCACAGTCCAAAGATGTGCAGGTCAGGTGAAATGGCTGTGCTAAATTGTCCCATAGTGTCCAGGGATTAGATTACTTGCAGTGTGGAAACAGGCCCTTCGGCCCAACAAGTCCACACCGACCCTTCGAAGCGTAACTCACCCAGACCCATTCCCCTACATATACCCCTGCACCTAACACTACGGGCAATTTAGCATGGCCAATTCACCCTGACCTGCACATCTTTGCACTGTGGGAGAAAACCGGAGCACCCGGAGGAAACCCACGCAGACACAGGGAGAACGTGCAAACTCCACACAGTCAGTCGCCTGAGGCGGGAATTGAACCCGGGTCTCTGGCGCTGTGAGGCAGCAGTGCTAACCACTGTGCCACCGTGCCGCCCCCGAAATGTAGGCTTAGGGGATTAGCCATGGGAAACGCGAGGTTACAGAGATAGGGCGGGCAGTGGGTTTGGCTGGGATGCTCTTCAGACAGTTGGTGCAGACCTGATGGGCCGAATGGCCTCTTTCAGCACTGTCGGGATTCTATGATTCATATGAATGAAGAGGCTGATTGCATCTTGCTGATGACACAAAGACAGGTAGGAACCAATCCTATGAGGAGGATACAAAGGGATACAGAAAGGTTGAGTGAGTGGACAAAGATTTGGCAGAAGGAGCACGATGTGGGAATTGTTTCTTTGGCAGGAATCTGAGGAAATATTAGAATGGTAGTGAAAAGAAGCACATTTTCAAATAGAGAGAGATTGCACACTATGGCAGCATCAAGCAATCTGGATATTCTTGTACAAGAAATAAAAATAGTTGAACTGTTGGTCTTTATAGTAAAGGGGATGAAGTTTGAAAGTTGTGATGTCTTGCCAGAACTGTGAAGGATGTTCATTCAACTGAATCCAATGCACTAAGAGTGTTCTCTTTGCCAAAGAGAAGCTTGGGAGGAGATTTGATTGAAGTGTTCAAAATCCTCAGGGCGCTAGGCAGAGGAGATAGGAAGAGACTGTTCCCATTGGTAGATGGATTGGGAACTTCAGAGAGATTGAAGGTGCTTGGAATAAGAAGCGACAGAGACTTGAGCAGAAACCTTCTCACACAGCAAGGCCTCATTATTTCTTAATGGATATGACATCTTGCAGTGCAGCTACTGTTAGGAGGCCTGTAAATTACAGCAGGGTCAGGCAGCATCTGAGGAGCAGGAGAATCGACGTTTCGAGCATAAGCATAATGGAGAAAGGGGTTGGTGGAAAGGGGCTGAGAGATAAATAGGAGGGTGGGGCTGGGGGGAAGGCGGCTGGGAATGCGATAGGTCGATGAAGGTGTTAGTGAAGGTCATAGGTCGGAGGGGAGGGGGGAACAGAGAGGTGGGAAGGAAGGTGGACAGATGGGACAGTCCAAGAGGGCGGTAGTGAGGTGGAGGGTTGGATCTGGGATGAGGTGGGGGAGGGGAGGTGAGGAAGCTGGTGAAATCAGCATTGATGCCGCGTGGTTGGAGAGTCCCACGGTGGACGACGAGGCGTTCCTCCTTCTTGTGTCAGGTGGTAACAGTTTGGCGATGGAGGAGGCCCAGGACCTGCATGTCCTTGGCAGAGTGGGAGGGGGAGTTGAAGTGGTCAGCCACAGGGCGGTGGGGTTGGTTAGTGCGTGTGTCCCAGAGGTGTTCTCTGAAAAGTTCTGTAAGTTGGCGTCCTGTCTCCCCAATGTAAAGGATACAGTAGGTGAGGTATATGGATGAGCAGGAAAATCTCTGTCAGATGTGGAAGGATCCTTTGGGGCCTTAGATGGAGGTGAGGGCGGGAGGGGTGGGTGCAGGTTACACGTCTTGTGGTGGCAGGGGAAGGTGCCGGGAGTGGGGCGTGTGTTGATGGGGGGTGTGAATCTAACGAGGGAGTCGCGGAAGGAACGGTCTCTGCGGAATGCAGATAGGAGTGGGGAGGGAAACAATCTGGGATGTCCTGGAGTGGGACTACTGCCTCTGTGAAAGAGATGGTGCACTCAACACGGACATCTATTTCAAACCCACCGACTCCCACAGCTACCTGGATTACACCTCCTCCCAACACCCCCCCCCCCCCCACCCCAGTAAAAATGCTATTCCTTACTCCCAATTCGACCACTTCAACCTCCCTCCCACTCCACCAAGGGCATGCAAGTCCTGGGCCTCCTCCACCATCAAATCCAAGCCACCCGACGCCTGGAGGAAGAACGCCTCATCATCCCCCTTGGGATCCTCCAACCATGTCGACTGCACCAGTTTCCTTATCACCCCTTCCCCCACTTCATCAGGGATCCAACCCTCCAACTCGGCACCGCCCTCATGACCTGTCCATCTTCCTTCCCACTTATGTGCTCCCCCTTCCTCTCTGACCCTACCTCTATCAACCACCATCTGCATCCCCCCCTCTACCTAACCCCCACCCCTACCGCGCACCCCCTCACCCCCACCCACTTTCCTAATGAAAGGTTTATGGCTGAAACATTAACTTTCCTGCTCCTCGGATGCTGCCTGACCTGCTGTGCTTTTCCAGCACCACTCTGATCTAGACTCTGATCTCCAGCACCTGCAGTCCTCTCTTTCTCCTAAGCCTATAAATTACAGTTCGCAATAACTTATGGGCGGCATGGTGGCACATTGGTTAGCACTGCTGCCTCACAGCGCCAGAGACCCGGGTTCAATTCCCGCCTCAGGCGACTCTCTGTGTGGAGTTTGCACGTTCTCCCCGTGTCTGCGTGGGTTTCCTCCGGGTGCTCCGGTTTCCTCCCACAGTCCAAAAATGTGCAGGTCAGGTGAATTGACCATGGGAAATTGCCCGTAGTGTTAGGTGAAGGGATGTAGGGGAATGGGTCTGGGTGGGTTGCGCTTCGGCGGGTCGGTGTGGACTTGTTGGGCCGAAGGGCCTGTTTCCACACTGTAAGTAATCTAATCTAATCTAAACTTCTCTCCTTTGCCATTTCTTATCTCCAACCAAACTGGTTATACACCTTGATCTTCTGAAGCAAGATTATTCCTCAGTACCATACTGATTCCATCCCTTATTGTCAGAGTTAACTCATTTCCTTCTTCCTGTCCTTGGAAAACCTAAAATGTCCCTGAATATTGTACCCAGCTCCCCAAGATCCTCAAGCCCAACTACTCTGGCCAACCCATCATCTCAGCATACTCCTACCCCACCGATCTCACCTTGTCCTACCTCAGCTCTATCCTCTCCCCCTTGGTTCAGGCACTTTCCACCTACAACCGCGATACCATCCACACCCTTGATCTCTTCAGTAACTTTCAGTTCCCCAGCCCCCAGCATTTTTATCCTCACTGTGGACCAGCGCTCCTTACGCACGTCCAAACCTCACAAGGATGGCCTCCAAGCACTCCTTCCTCTCCAACGGACTATTCCAGTCCCCCTCCACCAATGCCCTCCTCCACCTCGCCAAACTGCTCCTCACCTTCAACCACTTTTCCTTTAACGCTTCCCATTTCCTCTGAATCCAGGGGGTGGCCTTTGGCAGCCGGATGGGCCCCAGCTATGCCTGCCTCTTTGTCGGTTATGTCAAACAGTCCCTCTTCAGGACCTACACAGGCACTGTACCCCAAAGTTTCCACTGTTACATCCTGTCTAATTGCATCTTAACTGCCCTTCCTCCAGCAATAACTCTTGCCCTGCAATATATATCTACCCCTTTCCATTGCTAAAGTAAACAGAACCGAATTGTGATCACTATCACCAAAGTGCTCACCTACCTCCAAATCTAACTCCTGGCCAGGTTCATTACCTAGTACCAAATCCAACGTGGCCTTGCCCATTGTTGGCTTGTCTACATACCGTATCAGGAAGGCATCCTGCACACATTGAGTTCTCCAATTTCAAATAACCTCCCTCCCCATCCCCCGGCTCCTTTCCCAGCCCTTCCCCTTCCCTTCCACTCCTCCCTGCCACCAACTGGATCCATTCCTACCATTAACCTGCCAGGTCGTACCCTCTACCTGTGCTCACCTCTCCCCACCTCACCAACTTGCCCTCACCACCCCCTTTATCTGCAGCTCTCCCTGCACCCACCCCCAGTCCTAAAGGAAGGTCACACCCGAAACGTTGACTTCTCCACCTCCTGATGCTGCCTGGCCTTCTGAGTTCTTCCAACCTCCTGCCTGGCTACCCTGAATATTCATGTCTAGGCCTTTATCACCTTGCAACTACATCTCAGTAACGACTATCGGATCACACCCATCGGTTTCTATTTGTACTATCAATTCATTCAACTTTATTTTCAAAATCTGTGTGCATTTATATCAAAAGGCTTTAATTCTCTCTTTCTGTCTCTCTCTTCCTTTCTCTTTGTATTTTTCTTTCTTTCTTTCCTTCTTTCTTTCTTTTCACATTTTTCCCCTATTGTGATCTTTGTGTTGAATGACGGAATGGTTCAGGGGAGCTAATGCTCCATCTTACATTGAGCATTATGAAATGTCACAGTCTTTGGGTGGAGACGGTTTAATTGCGTCGGAGTAGCTGAGGAGAGCAGATGTATCCTGCACGACTCTCGAGAGCCCTGCTGTGCCAAAGGACGAGGTTTTGAGGAGCATCTTGAAGGAGGACGCAAAGGCCAAGGCCTGGTTTGTTGAAAGCACAGCTTCCAATGATGGAGTCAGGAATTTCTCCAGAGACCAGAATGAGAGAGGAGCGCAGGGACAGACCTGGGAGGATTGCAGGAAGTTACAGAGATAGGGAAGGGGAAGGTCATGGGTGAGGATTTTAACACTACGGCGCTGCTCAGCTGCGAGCCTATATGAGGTTGGGGAGGATATGGGTAATGGGTGACTAGGTGTCGTTCATGTCAGGATATGGGCAGCACAGTTTGAGAGTGGCAAGTAGGAGGCTGGTGAGCCAGGGCTGGAATCACATCATCAAAGGCTTGGATGAGGCTTTCAGCAAGTGGGCGGCAGGGTGACACGGTGACACTGCTGCCTCACAGCGCCAGAGACCCGGGTTCAATTCCCGACTCAGGCGACTGTCTGTGTGGAGTTTGCACGTTCTCCCTGTGTCTGCGTGGGTTTCCTCCGGGTGCTCCGGTTTCCTCCCACAGTCCAAAGATGTGCAGGTCAGGGTGCATTGGCCGTGCCCGCAGTGTTAGATGTCGGGGAATGGGTCTGGGTGGGTTGCTCTTTGGAGGGTCGGTGTGAGCTTGTTGGGTCGAAAGGGCCTGTCTCCACACCGTAAGTAATCTAACCTAATGCTGAGACAGGGGCAGAGTCAGCTCAGGTTGCAAAGTTCAAAAGGAGTTTATATCGATGACAATGTGAGTACTCGGCCTGCCTATCTCTGAAAGGAATATGATATTACGACAAGTCAGAAAACTAGCTGTTGTTTGCAGCCTCCTCCTGAGCGTGAATAATGAGCTACAGGTGTATGAGTAGAGTTCTGTGTATAATGGCTAACTTGGAAACTCAATTTGTGCTGTTTCCTGTGAAACAGGAAGTGTTTGGGAAGGAAATGCGATACTGTACCATAGTTTTGTAACTTTTACCATGAGGCACTGACTGAGGAGATTCAGCTCAAGAAAGAACACAAGAGACAAAGCATGGTATTGACTGAACCCATCACAGAGGTAACGAAAGTAAACATAACCCTGTATACCCTCTTCACCAGCATCTGAGGGTTTGTGCCAGATTCGGAGAGCTGTCCCACTGACTGGTCAATTACCAGTTTGGCCTCCACGTGGCTCCAGGCCCACTGGAAATTGAGAGACTCTCAACTGCCTTCTGTTGCAGTGCAACAAACGTTGGCCTTGCTAATGATGCCCACATCCTGTGGGAAAAGGGAAGAAGTTTAGACATTGGAGCAGATTTAGGGCGTGCAGCCTCACCAGTCTTATCTGCTTTTCAATAAGACCATGGCTAAATTTTTACATCAACTTCCTTCTCAATCCCTCAATATCCTGTCACTTTCAGCTTCATGAGCTCAAAGACTAAGTAACCTACTGAACAGCTCTGGATGGAGAATTTCAGATTCCCAGTCGTGTGGCTGAATAAATTCCTTCGGGAGGTAGGCCCTTCACTGTGCAGTGATTCAGAGTGAGCTCCTGTCTCTCACTGAACAAATGGAGAGTATGTTCGTATGGGAATGAAGAGAGCTGCTCTACCTGTGCTCCAGTCAGGTATTCATACCTGGCTTCAGGTAAGCCAGAATCCCTACTGTGACGAAACAAGCCACTCAGCCCATCGAGTCTGCATCCACCCTCCAAAGAGCATCCTACTCCCTCCCCAACGTTATTCCTTGTAATCTTGCGTATTCCATCACAAATTCATCTAAACATCCCTGGACACTTTGGATAGTTAAGGACAGTCAATCCACCTAACATGGACTGTGGGAGGAGAGTGTGCAAACTCCAAACAGCCTGAGGCTGGAACCGAACCCGGGTCCCTGGTGGTGCAAAGCAGCAGTGCTGACCATTGAGCCACTGTGCCGCTCTTGAGTAATGGCCAGTCACAGCGTGAGGATTCCCTCCTGGATACACTCGGCCAACACATTTCGTCGGAAAGATCGAGAGACCAATCCTCAAATGGTGCACCGAGTGTCTGAGTGAGGAAGCTGGGTTAATACATCATTGGGTAAGGATGGCTCTTAGAAACAGATCTTGCAACTTAGAAAAGCATGCAGTGTCACTGTAGGGGGCGGTCAATGTCAGAACATTCAGGAGGAGGAACATAATCAGAAAATGAACCCACTCAGCCCCCCCCACCCCCCAGTCCTGTTCCTCTACTCAGTAATTTAGGAGTGATCTGTCACTTCACTGCACTCACCGGTCTCTGCCTCATACCTGTGAATACTTTAACAGAATTAAAACAATCAGGGTCTCTCAATGTCAGATTGAAAATGTGCAAATGATACCATATATTCCAAACCAAAGAGCAGTCAGACATCCTAATTCTAGTCTATTGCAAGCAGGCTCTTACAGAGTTAATTTCCTTAGTGGGGAAACTTCAAGAACAATTATTTGGTGAAGATGAGAGGGGAAAGATTTAAAAGGGATCTAAAGGGTGCCTTTTTCACGCATAGGGTGGTATGTGTATGGAATGAGCTGCCAGAGGAAGTGGTGGAAGCTGGTACAATTGCAACATTTAAAAGGCATCTGGATGGGTATATGAATAGGAAAGGTTTAGAGGGATATTGGCTGAGTTCTGGCAGGTGGGACTAGGTTAGTCCCATTTGAAGGTTGAGAGGTGACTTAAGTGAGACATATAAGATAATCAGAGGGTTAGGTAGGATGGACAGTGAGAGCCTTTTTCCTCAGATGGTGATGGCTAGCACGAGGGCCATAACTTTAAATTGAGGGATGATAGATATAAGACAGATGTCAGAGGTAGTTTCTTTACTCAGAGAGTAGGAGGAATGTGGACTGCACTGCCTGCAATGGTAGTAAACTCGACAACTTTAAGGGCATTTAAATGGGCATTGGATAGACCTATGGATGAGAATGTATAGTTGTAGGTGAGATAGGTTTCAGATTGATTCCAGAGGGTGGATGGGCCTGTACTGCGCTGTAATGTTCTCTGTTCTATTAAATTAGGATATCTGGTCAGCATGGATGAGTTGGACTGAAGGGTCTGTTTCCATGCTGTACGTCTCTATGACTCTGTTGAAAAGGTTTCCTCCACCCTTGTGGGTGGAGATGTTTCTTCTGACTTTGTTCCTGAATGCTCTGGCTGCATTGTTTAAACCGTGCCCCTGTCCTAGCCTCCCCAACCAGGCAGGGCAAATCATTTCTCTCTTGCCAAGCCCCTAACTATATTCCCAGAATCCTCTCAGCATTCGATCAGCCTCTTTGATATCATTCAATAACTTTTCCCAAGCGTTGATAAATCTCCCCATATCATTCTGAATTGCAGAGACGTTTTGTCTGATTTCTCCTCAGAATTAAACCCAGATCTCCAGGTTTCATTCTGGTCCTCTCTACAAGAACCAATACCACAAAACCAACTCTGACTGTGATAGCACTGTGACTGTGTGATCCTGTATAAGTTCATTGTGACATTTCCAACAGTTTAACCAGGTGTACTGCTGTGTCAGAGCCACCGGCACTACCTCCTGAACATGCAGGCTAACTCAAAACATTTGTTCCTTAAAATTGCTCCTGAAAATGAACTTTTTTTGCAGAAGGTTTTCATCAGCCAATCGAATATTGCTTCAAGTGGCATGGCCTGGTTTAATAACATTCCTGTGAAATGACTCAAGGTGGTTGACTACATTCAAGATGCTATGTAAATGCATGTTGTTGTTGCCTGATCTTGCCTGGTCCGTGAACTCAGACATAGTTAGGCTGTGAGTGATAACAGAGAAGGGATAATGAGTAACTACTGTCTGTGTGTGTGTGTGTGTGTGTGTGTCTATGGGCGGCACGGTGGCACAGTGGTTAGCATTGCTGCCTCACAGCGCCTGAGACCCGGGTTCAATTCCCGCCTCAGGCGACTGACTGTGTGGAGTTTGCACGTTCTCCCCGTGTCTGCGTGGGTTTCCTCCGTGTGCTCTGGTTTCCTCCCACAGTCCAAAGATGTGCAGGTCAGGGTGAATTGGCCACGCTAAATTGCCCGTAGTGTTAGGTAAGGGGTAAATGTAGGGGTATGGGTGGGTTGCGCTTCGGCGGGTCGGTGTGGACTTGTTGGGCCGAAGGGCCTGTTTCCACGCTGTAATGTAATCTAATCTGTGTGTGTGTGTGTGTGTGTCTGTGTATACGTGTGATCTAAGTTATGATAAAGGCCAGCAATTGATGGGGTGAGCCGCTGGTGGTTTCGAGTTCTTTAACCTCAGCTCTGGCTGAATCAAATACATTTGCAGGAGCTGAGACAGAGCATGCTGTGTGACGTTCACACCGATAATTCAGAGAATCATCTGCAAACACCCTTCTGCATTGCAGGCTCTACTCTTCACCTCTTTTATCAACAAGCCTAGCATTCTCTGCCGCCCTGTCCAAATCCACGTATGGACCCTGGCCATCTCTGTTATGTCTTTGAGACCTTGGAAATCCAATTCTGTTTTTCGTGTGTTCCCCAATTTTGGGTTAGCAGCAGCAGCGAAAACTGTCTGATTTGAGATTCAAATCCCAAATCTTACAACCTCTCTGACTCTCTTCACAAATGACAAAATTGCCCCTCAAGATGAACCTTTCGGCAGAAGGCTTTGATCGACCAATCGAATATTGCTTTGAGCGGCACTTCTTGGTTTAATAACATTCCTGTGAAATGTCTTGAGGCTGGTTACGACGTTGAAGTTGCTACGTAAATGCATGTTGCTGCTGCCTTGTCAGTGGCACTGAGCTGCCTTTTGGGTTTTCAGTGAGTGGTCATGGCAGGGGTTCTCAGTAAAATGATGCTGTGCTTTACGGTAGCTGATTCACTCAGAAGGGTGAGGTTTGTGTGTGGGTGTGGAGTGTTTCAGCTACGGGAATTCCCCATTCTTGTTCAGCAACCCACCAGGACATTTCATGAGAAAGGTTTCCAATGGTAATCAATGGGTTTGGTTTTTGACTTACTCATGCTCCCTTGGTGCTGCTGAGCCAAGAAGGAAGGGCACTAAGGGACAACCCTGGGCACTAAGGGAGAAATTAACACGGCTAATCCACACTAACCTGCACATCCCTGGGCACTATGAGACAAATTAGCACGGCTAATCCACCCTAAACTGCACATCCCTGGGCACTATGAGACAAATTAGCAAGGTTAATCCACCCAAACCTGCACATCCCTGGGCACTATGAGACAAATTAGCACGGCTAATCCACCTTAACCTGCACATCCCTGGGCACTATGAGACAAATTAGCACGGCTAATCCACCCTAACCTGCTCATCGCTGGGCACTATGGGACAAATTAGCACAGCTAATCCATCCTAACCTGCACATCTCTGGGCACTATGGGACAAATTAGCACAGCTAATCCACCTAACCTGCTCATCGCTGGGCACTATGGGACAAATTAGCACAGCTAATCCACCCTAACCTGCACATCTCTGGGCACTATGGGACAAATTAGCACAGCTAATCCACCCTAACCTGCTCATCGCTGGGCACTATGGGACAAATTAGCACAGCTAATCCACCCTAACCTGCACATCTCTGGGCACTATGGGACAAATTAGCACAGCTAATCCACCTTAACCTGCACATCTCTGAACACTACGGACAAATTAGCATGGCCAATCCAACCTAACCTGCACATCACTGGGCATTATGGGACAAATTAGCACAGCTAATCCACCCTAACCTACTCATCGCTGGGCACTATGGGACAAATTAGCACAGCTAATCCACCTTAACCTGCACATCTCTGAACACTACGGACAAATTAGCATGGCCAATCCACCCTAACCAGCACATCACTGGGCACGATGGGACAAATTAGCACGGCTAATCCACCCTAACATGCACATCCTTGGGCACGATGGGACAAATTAGCACAGCCCATCCACCCTAACCTGCACATCCCTGGTCACGATGGGACAAATTAGCACAGCTCATCCACCCTAACCTGCAAATCCCTGGGCACTATGGGACCAATTAGCACGGCTAATCCACCCTAACCTGCACATCGCTGGGCACTATGGACAAATTAGCACAGCTAATCCACCCTAACCTACACATCTCTGGGCACTATGGACAAATTGGCACAGATAATCCACCCTAACCTGCACATCCCAGGGGGACTATGGACAAATTGGTACAGATAATCCACCCGAACCTGCACATCCCTGGGCACTATGGGACAAATTAGCTCGGTTAATCCACCCTAAACTGCACATCCCTGGGCACTATGAGACAAATTAGCAAGGTTAATCCACCCTAACCTGCACATCCCTGGGCACTATGAGACAAATTAGCACAGCTAATCCACCCTAACCTGCTCATCGCTGGGAACTATGGGACAAATGAGCACGGCTAATCCACCCTAACCTGCACATCCCTGGGCACGATGGGACAAATTAGCACAGCTAATCCACCCTAACATGCACATCCCTGGGCACTATGGGACAAATTAGCATGGCCAATCCACCCTAACCAGCACATCCCTGGGCACGATGGGACAAATTAGCATGGCCAATCCACCCTAACCTGCACATCCCTGGGCAGGATGGGACAAATTAGCATGGCCAATCCACCCTAACCAGCACATCCCTGGGCACGATGGGACAAATTAGCATGGCCAATCCACCCTAACCAGCACATCCCTGGGCACGATGGGACAAATTAGCACGGCTAATCCACCCTAACCTGCACATCCCTGGGCACGATGGGACCAATTAGCACAGCCCATCCACCCCAACCTGCACATCCTTGGGCACGATGGGACAAATTAGCACAGCTCATCCACCCTAACCTGCACATCCCTGGGCACTATGGGACCAATTAGCACGGCTAATCCACCCTAACCTGCACATCCCTGGGCACTATGGACAAATTAGCACAGCCCATCCACCCTAACCTGCACATCCCTGGGCACGATGGGACAAATTAGCACAGCCCATCCACCCTAACCTGCACATCCTTGGGCACGATGGGACAAATTAGCACAGCTCATCCACCCTAACCTGCACATCCCTGGGCACTATGGGACCAATTAGCACGGCCAATCCACCCTAACCTGCACATCCCTGGGCACTATGGGACAAATTAGCACGGCTAAGCCACACAAACCTGCATATCTCTGGGCACTACAGGACAAATTAGCACAGCTAATCCACTCTGCCCTGCACATCCTCGGGGAATTTTGGACGAATTAGCACAGCTAATCAACCCTAACCTGCACATCCCTGGGGGACTATGGACAAATTGGCACAGATAATCCACACGAACCTGCACATCCCTGGGCACTACGGGACAAATTAGCACGGCTAATCCACCCTAACCTGCACATCCCTGGGCACTATGGGACAAATTAGCACGGCTAATCCACCCTAACCTGCACAACCCTGGGCACTACGGGACAAATTAGCACGGCTAATCCACCCTAACCTGCACATCCCTGGGCACTATGGGACAAATTAGCACGGCTAATCCACCCTAACCTGCACATCCCTGGGCACTATGGGACAAATTAGCACGGCTAATCCATCATAACCTACACATCTCTGGGCACTATGAGACAAATTAGCACAGCTAATCCACCCTAACCTGCACATCTCTGGGCACTATGGGACGAATTAGCACAGCTAATCCACCCTAACCTGCACATCCCTGGGCACGATGGGACAAATGAGCACGGCTAATCCACCCTAACCTGCACATCCCTGGGCACTATGGGACAAATTAGCACGGCTAATCCACCCTAACCTGCACATCCCTGTGCACTATGGGACAAATTAGCACGGCTAATCCATCATAACCTACACATCTCTGGGCACTATGAGACAAATTAGCACAGCTAATCCACCCTAACCTGCACATCTCTGGGCACTATGGGACAAATTAGCACAGCTAATCCACTCTAACCTGCACATCCCTGGGCACTATGGGACAAATTAGCACGGCTAATCCACCCTTACCTGCATATCCCTGGGCACTATGGGACAAATTAGCACAGCTAATCCACCCTAACCTGCACATCGCTGGGCACTATGAGACAAATTAGCACAGCTAATCCACTCTAACCTGCACATCCCTGGGCACTATGGGACAAATTAGCACGGCTAATCCACCCTTACCTGCATATCCCTGGGCACTATGAGACAAATTAGCAAGAATAATCCACCCTAACCTGCATATCTCTGGGCACTATGGACAAATTAGCACAGCTAATCCACCCTAACCTGCACATCCCTGGGCACTATGGGACAAATTAGCATGGCTGATCCACCCTAACCAGCACATCGCTGGGCACTATGAGATAAATTAGCACAGCTAATCCACCCTAACCTGCACAACCCTGGGCACTATGGGACAAATTAGCACAGCTAATCCAACCTAACCTGCACATCGCTGGGCACTAATGGATAAATTAGCACAGCTAATCCATCCTAACCTGCACATCTCTGGGCACAATGAGACAAATTAGCACAGCTAATCCACTCTAACCTGCACATCACTGGGCACTAATGGATAAATTAGCACAGCTAATCCATCCTAACCTGCACATCGCTGGGCACTATGAGACAAATTAGCACAGCTAATCCACCCTCTCCTGCACATCTCTGGGCACTATGTGACAAATTAGCACAGCTAATCCACTCTAACCTGCACATCCCTGGGCACTATGGGACAAATTAGCACGGCTAATTCACCATAACCTACACATCCCTGGGCACTATGGGACAAATTAGCACAGCTAATCCACTCTAACTTGCACATCACTGGGCACTATGAGACAAATTAGCACGGCTAATCCATCCTAACCTGCACATCGCTGGGCACTATGGGATAAATTAGCACAGCAAATCCGCCCTAACCTGCACATCGCTGGGTACTATGGGACAAATTAGCACAGCTAATCCACCCTAACCTGCACTTCCCTGGGCTCAATGGGACAAATTAGCTCGGTTAATCCACCCTAACCTGCACATCCCTGGGCACTATGAGACAAATTAGCACGGCTAATCCACCCTAACCTGCACATCCCTGGGCACGATGGGACAAATTAGCTCGGTTAACCCACCCTAACCTGCACATCCCTGGGCACTATGGGACAAATTAGCTCGGTTAATCCACCCTAACCTGCACATCCCTGGGCACTATGAGACAAATTAGCACGGCTAATCCACACTAACCTGCACATCCCTGGGCACTATGACACAAATTAGCACAGCTAATCCAGCCTAACCGACACATCCCTGGGCACTATGGGACAATTTAGCACGGCTAATCCACCCTAACCTGCAGATTCCTGGGCACTATGAGACAAATTAGCACAGCTAATCCACCCTAACCTGCACAACTCTGGGCACTACGGGACAAATTAGCACGGCTAAGCCACCCTAACCTGCACATCCCTGGGCACTATGAGACAAATTAGCACAGCTAATCCACCCTAACCTGCCCATTCCTGGGCACTATGAGACAAATTTGCACGGCTAATCCACTCTAACCTGCACAACTCTGGGCACTACGGGACAAATTATCACGGCTAATCCACCCTAACCTGCAGATTCCTGGGCACTATGAGACAAATTAGCACAGCTAATCCACCCTAACCTGCACATCGCTGGGCACTACGGGACAAATTAGCACGGCTAATCCACCCTAACCTGCACATCCCTGGGCACTATGAGACAAATTTGCACGGCTAATCCACTCTAACCTGCATATCCCTGGGCACTATGGGAGAAATTAGCACAGCTAATCCACCCTAACCTGCACATTCCTGGGCACTATGAGACAGATTTGCACGGCTAATCCACTCTAACCTGCACAACCCTGGGCACTATGGGACAAATTAGCACAGTTAATCCACCCTAACCTGTACATCCCTGGGCACGATGGGACAAATTAGCACAGCTAATCCACCCTAACCTGCACAACTCTGGGCACTACGGGACAAATTAGCACGGCTAATCCACCCTAACCTGCACATCCCTGGGCACTATGAGACAAATTTGCACGGCTAATCCACTCTAACCTGCATATCCCTGGGCACTATGGGACAAATTAGCACAGCTAATCCACCCTAACCTGCACATTCCTGGGCACTATGAGACAAATTTGCACGGCTAATCCACTCTAACCTGCACAACCCTGGGCACTATGGGACAAATTAGCACAGCTAATCCACCCTAACCTGCACATCCCTGGGCACTATGGGACAAATTAGCACGGCTAATCCACCCTAACCTACACATCCCTGGGCACTATGGACAAATTAGCACAGCTAATCCAGCCTAACCTACACATCCCTGGCACTATGGGACAAATTAGCACGGCTAATCCACCCTAACCTGCACATCCCTGGGCACTATGAGACAAATTAGCACGGCTAAACCACCCTAACCTGCACATCCCTGGGCACTATGGGACAAATTAGCACGGCTAATCCACCCTAACCTGCACATCCCTGGGCACTATGGGACAAATTAGCACGGCTAATCCACCCTAACCTGCACATCCCTGGGCAGTATGAGACAAATTAGCACGGCTAATCCACCCTAACCTGCACATCCCTGGGCACTATGGGACAAATTAGCATGGCCAATCCACCCTAACCTGCACATCCCTGGGCACTATGGGACAAATTAGCACGGCTAATCCACCCTAACCTGCACATCCCTGGGCACTATGAGACAAATTAGCACGGCTAATCCACCCTAACCTGCACATCCCTGGGCACTATGGAACAAATTAACACAGCTAATCCACCCTAACCTGCACATCCCTGGGCACTATGGAACAAATTAGCACAGCTAATCCACCCTAACCTGCACATCCCTGGGCACTATGGGAAAAATTAGAACAGCTAATCCACCCTAACCTGCACATCCCTGGGCACTATGGAACAAATTAACACAGCTAATCCACCCTAACCTGCACATCCCTGGGCACTATGGGAAAAATTAGCACAGCTAATCCACCCTAACCTGCTCATCCCTGGGCACCGTGGGATAAATTATCACGGCTAATCCACCCAAACCTGCACATCCCTGGGCAGTATGGGACAAATTAGCACAGCTAATCCACTCTAACCTGCACATCTCTGGGCACTATGGGACAAATTAGCACAGCTAATCCACTCTAACCTGCACATCCTTGGTCACTATGGACAAATTAGCTCGGTTAATCCACCCTAACATGCACATCCCTGGCCACCAAGAGACAAATTAGCACGGCTAATCCACCCTAACCTGCACATCCTTGGTCACTATGGACAAATTAGCACGGCTAATCCACCCTAACCTGCACATCCTTGGTCACTATGGACAAATTAGCTCGGTTAATCCATCCTAACCTGCACATCCCTGGGCACTATGAGACAAATTAGCACGGCTAATCCACCCTAACCTGCACATCCCTGGGCACTATGACACAAATTAGCACAGCTAATCCAGCCTAACCGAAACATCCCTGGGCACTATGGGACAATTTAGCACGGCTAATCCACCCTAACCTGCACATCCCCGGGCACAATGAGACAAATTAGCACAGCTTACCCACCCTAACCTGCACATTCCTGGGCACTATGGGACAAATTAGCACAGCTAATCCACCATAACCTGCACAACCCTGGGCACTATGGGACAAATTAGCACAGCTAATCCACCCTAACCTGCACATCCCTGGGCACTATGGGACAAATTAGCACAGCTAATCCACCCTAACCTGCACAACCCTGGGCACTATGGGACAAATTAGCTCGGTTAATCCACCCTAACCTGCACATCCCTGGGCACTATGGGACAAATTAGCACGGCTAATCCACCTAACCTGCACATCGCTGGGCACTATGGGATAAATTAGCACATCTTATCCACCCTAACCTGCACATCCCTGGGCACTATGGGACAAATTGGCACAGCAAATCCACTCTAACCTGCACATCCCTGGGCACTATGAGACAAATGAGCACGGCTAATCCACCCTAACCTGCACATCCCTGGGCATTATGAGACAAATTAGCACGGCTAATCCACCCGAACCTGCACATCCCTGGGCACTATGGGACAAATTGGCACAGCAAATCCACTCTAACCTGCACATCCCTGGGCACTATGAGACAAATGAGCACGGCTAATCCACCCTATCCTGCACATCCCTGGGCACTATGGGACAAATTAGCACGGCTAATCCACCCTAACCTGCACATTCCTGGGCACTATGGGACAAATTAACACAGCTAATCCACTCTAACCTGCACAACCCTGGGCACTATGGGACAAATTAGCAAGGCTAATCCACTCGAACCTGCACATCTCTGGGCACTATCAACAATTTAGCACAGCTAATCCACCCTAACCTGCACATCCTTGGTCACTATGGACAAATTAGCTCGGTTAATCCACCCTAACCTGCACATCCCTGGGCACTATGGGACAAATTAGCAAGGCTAATCCACTCGAACCTGCACATCTCTGGGCACTATGGGACAAATTAGCAAGGCTAATCCATCCTAACCTGCTCATCCCTGGGCACTATGAGACAAATTAGCACAGCTAATCCACTCTAACCTGCACATCGCTGGGCACTATGAGACAAATTAGCACGGCTATTCCACCCTAACCTGCACATCCCTGGGCACTATGAGACAAATTAGCACGGCTATTCCACCCTAACCTGCACATCCCTGGGCACTATGAGACAAATTGGCACAGCTAATCCACCCTAACCTGCACATCCATGGGCACTATGATACAAATTAGCACAGCTAATCCACCCTAATCTGTACATCCCTGGGCACTATGGGACAAATTAGCACGGCTAATCCACCCTAACCTGCACATTCCTGGGCACTATGGGACAAATTAACACAGCTAATCCACTCTAACCTGCACAACCCTGGGCACTATGGGACAAATTAGCAAGGCTAATCCACTCGAACCTGCACATCTCTGGGCACTATCAACAATTTAGCACAGCTAATCCACCCTAACCTGCACATCCTTGGTCACTATGGACAAATTAGCTCGGTTAATCCACCCTAACCTGCACATCCCTGGGCACTATGGGACAAATTAGCAAGGCTAATCCACTCGAACCTGCACATCTCTGGGCACTATGGGACAAATTAGCAAGGCTAATCCATCCTAACCTGCTCATCCCTGGGCACTATGAGACAAATTAGCACAGCTAATCCACTCTAACCTGCACATCGCTGGGCACTATGAGACAAATTAGCACGGCTATTCCACCCTAACCTGCACATCCCTGGGCACTATGAGACAAATTAGCACGGCTATTCCACCCTAACCTGCACATCCCTGGGCACTATGAGACAAATTGGCACAGCTAATCCACCCTAACCTGCACATCCATGGGCACTATGATACAAATTAGCACAGCTAATCCACCCTAACCTGCACATCCCTGGGCACTATGGGACAAATTAGCACGTCTAATCCACTCTAACCTACACATCCCTGGGCACTATGGGACAAATTAGCACAGTTAATCCCCACTAACCTGCACATCCCTGGGCATTATGAGACAAATTAGCACAGTTAATCCACACTAACCTGCACATCCCTGGGCACTATGGGACAAATTAGCACGGCTAATCCACCGTAACCTGTACATCCCTGGGCATTATGAGACAAATTAGCACAGTTAATCCACACTAACCTGCACATCCCTGGGCACTATGGGCCAAATTAGCACGGCTAATCCACCCTAACCTGCACATCCCTGGGCACTATGGGACAAATTGGCACAGCTAATCCACACGAACCTGCACAACTCTGGGCACTACGGGACAAATTATCACGGCTAATCCACCCTAACCTGCACATTCCTGGGCACTATGAGACAAATTAGCACAGCTAATCCACCCTAACCTGCACAACTCTGGGCACTACGGGACAAATTAGCACGGCTAATCCACCCTAACCTGCACATCCCTGGGCACTATGGGACAAATTGGCACAGCTAATCCACTCTAACCTGCACAACTCTCGGCACTACGGGACAAATTATCACGGCTAATCCACCTTAACCTGCACATTCCTGGGCACTATGAGACAAATTAGCACAGCTAATCCACCCTAACCTGCACAACTCTGGGCACTACGGGACAAATTAGCACGGCTAATCCACCCTAACCTGCACATCCTTGGTCACTATGGACAAATTAGCACGGCTAATCCACCCTAACCTGCACATCCTTGGTCACTATGGACAAATTAGCTCGGTTAATCCACCCTAACCTGCACATCCCTGGGCACTATGAGACAAATTAGCACGGCTAATCCACCCTAACCTGCACATCCCTGGGCACTATGACACAAATTAGCACAGCTAATCCAGCCTAACCGACACATCCCTGGGCACTATGGGACAATTTAGCACGGCTAATCCACCCTAACCTTCACATCCCCGGGCACAATGAGACAAATTAGCACAGCTTACCCACCCTAACCTGCACATTCCTGGGCACTATGGGACAAATTAGCACAGCTAATCCACCATAACCTGCACAACCCTGGGCACTATGGGACAAATTAGCACAGCTAATCCACCCTAACCTGCACATCCCTGGGCACTATGGGACAAATTAGCACAGCTAATCCACCCTAACCTGCACAACCCTGGGCACTATGGGACAAATTAGCTCGGTTAATCCACCCTAACCTGCACATCCCTGGGCACTATGGGACAAATTAGCACGGCTAATCCACCTAACCTGCACATCGCTGGGCACTATGGGATAAATTAGCACATCTTATCCACCCTAACCTGCACATCCCTGGGCACTATGGGACAAATTGGCACAGCAAATCCACTCTAACCTGCACATCCCTGGGCACTATGAGACAAATGAGCACGGCTAATCCACCCTAACCTGCACATCCCTGGGCATTATGAGACAAATTAGCACGGCTAATCCACCCGAACCTGCACATCCCTGGGCACTATGGGACAAATTGGCACAGCAAATCCACTCTAACCTGCACATCCCTGGGCACTATGAGACAAATGAGCACGGCTAATCCACCCTATCCTGCACATCCCTGGGCACTATGGGACAAATTAGCACGGCTAATCCACCCTAACCTGCACATTCCTGGGCACTATGGGACAAATTAACACAGCTAATCCACTCTAACCTGCACAACCCTGGGCACTATGGGACAAATTAGCAAGGCTAATCCACTCGAACCTGCACATCTCTGGGCACTATCAACAATTTAGCACAGCTAATCCACCCTAACCTGCACATCCTTGGTCACTATGGACAAATTAGCTCGGTTAATCCACCCTAACCTGCACATCCCTGGGCACTATGGGACAAATTAGCAAGGCTAATCCACTCGAACCTGCACATCTCTGGGCACTATGGGACAAATTAGCACGTCTAATCCACTCTAACCTACACATCCCTGGGCACTATGGGACAAATTAGCACAGTTAATCCCCACTAACCTGCACATCCCTGGGCATTATGAGACAAATTAGCACAGTTAATCCACACTAACCTGCACATCCCTGGGCACTATGGGACAAATTAGCACGGCTAATCCACCGTAACCTGTACATCCCTGGGCATTATGAGACAAATTAGCACAGTTAATCCACGCTAACCTGCACATCCCTGGGCACTATGGGCCAAATTAGCACGGCTAATCCACCCTAACCTGCACATCCCTGGGCACTATGGGACAAATTGGCACAGCTAATCCACACTAACCTGCACAACTCTGGGCACTACGGGACAAATTATCACGGCTAATCCACCCTAACCTGCACATTCCTGGGCACTATGAGACAAATTAGCACAGCTAATCCACCCTAACCTGCACAACTCTGGGCACTACGGGACAAATTAGCACGGCTAATCCACCCTAACCTGCACATCCCTGGGCACTATGGGACAAATTGGCACAGCTAATCCACTCTAACCTGCACAACTCTCGGCACTACGGGACAAATTATCACGGCTAATCCACCTTAACCTGCACATTCCTGGGCACTATGAGACAAATTAGCACAGCTAATCCACCCTAACCTGCACAACTCTGGGCACTACGGGACAAATTAGCACGGCTAATCCACCCTAACCTGCACATCCTTGGTCACTATGGACAAATTAGCACGGCTAATCCACCCTAACCTGCACATCCTTGGTCACTATGGACAAATTAGCTCGGTTAATCCACCCTAACCTGCACATCCCTGGGCACTATGAGACAAATTAGCACGGCTAATCCACCCTAACCTGCACATCCCTGGGCACTATGACACAAATTAGCACAGCTAATCCAGCCTAACCGACACATCCCTGGGCACTATGGGACAATTTAGCACGGCTAATCCACCCTAACCTTCACATCCCCGGGCACAATGAGACAAATTAGCACAGCTTACCCACCCTAACCTGCACATTCCTGGGCACTATGGGACAAATTAGCACAGCTAATCCACCATAACCTGCACAACCCTGGGCACTATGGGACAAATTAGCACAGCTAATCCACCCTAACCTGCACATCCCTGGGCACTATGGGACAAATTAGCACAGCTAATCCACCCTAACCTGCACAACCCTGGGCACTATGGGACAAATTAGCTCGGTTAATCCACCCTAACCTGCACATCCCTGGGCACTATGGGACAAATTAGCACGGCTAATCCACCTAACCTGCACATCGCTGGGCACTATGGGATAAATTAGCACATCTTATCCACCCTAACCTGCACATCCCTGGGCACTATGGGACAAATTGGCACAGCAAATCCACTCTAACCTGCACATCCCTGGGCACTATGAGACAAATGAGCACGGCTAATCCACCCTAACCTGCACATCCCTGGGCATTATGAGACAAATTAGCACGGCTAATCCACCCGAACCTGCACATCCCTGGGCACTATGGGACAAATTGGCACAGCAAATCCACTCTAACCTGCACATCCCTGGGCACTATGAGACAAATGAGCACGGCTAATCCACCCTATCCTGCACATCCCTGGGCACTATGGGACAAATTAGCACGGCTAATCCACCCTAACCTGCACATTCCTGGGCACTATGGGACAAATTAACACAGCTAATCCACTCTAACCTGCACAACCCTGGGCACTATGGGACAAATTAGCAAGGCTAATCCACTCGAACCTGCACATCTCTGGGCACTATCAACAATTTAGCACAGCTAATCCACCCTAACCTGCACATCCTTGGTCACTATGGACAAATTAGCTCGGTTAATCCACCCTAACCTGCACATCCCTGGGCACTATGGGACAAATTAGCAAGGCTAATCCACTCGAACCTGCACATCTCTGGGCACTATGGGACAAATTAGCAAGGCTAATCCATCCTAACCTGCTCATCCCTGGGCACTATGAGACAAATTAGCACAGCTAATCCACTCTAACCTGCACATCGCTGGGCACTATGAGACAAATTAGCACGGCTATTCCACCCTAACCTGCACATCCCTGGGCACTATGAGACAAATTAGCACGGCTATTCCACCCTAACCTGCACATCCCTGGGCACTATGAGACAAATTGGCACAGCTAATCCACCCTAACCTGCACATCCATGGGCACTATGATACAAATTAGCACAGCTAATCCACCCTAATCTGTACATCCCTGGGCACTATGGGACAAATTAGCACAGCTAATCCACCCTAACCTGCACATCCCTGGGCACTATGGGACAAATTAGCACGTCTAATCCACTCTAACCTACACATCCCTGGGCACTATGGGACAAATTAGCACAGTTAATCCCCACTAACCTGCACATCCCTGGGCATTATGAGACAAATTAGCACAGTTAATCCACACTAACCTGCACATCCCTGGGCACTATGGGACAAATTAGCACGGCTAATCCACCGTAACCTGTACATCCCTGGGCATTATGAGACAAATTAGCACAGTTAATCCACACTAACCTGCACATCCCTGGGAACTATGGGACAAATTAGCACGGCTAATCCACCCTAACCTGCACATCCCTGGGCACTATGGGACAAATTGGCACAGCTAATCCACTCTAACCTGCACAACTCTGGGCACTACGGGACAAATTATCACGGCTAATCCACCCTAACCTGCACATTCCTGGGCACTATGAGACAAATTAGCACAGCTAATCCACCCTAACCTGCACAACTCTGGGCACTACGGGACAAATTAGCACGGCTAATCCACCCTAACCTGCACATCCCTGGGCACTATGGGACAAATTGGCACAGCTAATCCGCTCTAACCTGCACAACTCTGGGCACTACGGGACAAATTATCACGGCTAATCCACCCTAACCTGCACATTCCTGGGCACTATGAGACAAATTAGCACAGCTAATCCACCCTAACCTGCACAACTCTGGGCACCAAGAGACAAATTAGCACGGCTAATCCACCCTAACCTGCACATCCTTGGTCACTATGGACAAATTAGCACGGCTAATCCACCCTAACCTGCACATCCTTGGTCACTATGGACAAATTAGCTCGGTTAATCCACCCTAACCTGCACATCCCTGGGCACTATGAGACAAATTAGCACGGCTAATCCACCCTAACCTGCACATCCCTGGGCACTATGACACAAATTAGCACAGCTAATCCAGCCTAACCGACACATCCCTGGGCACTATGGGACAATTTAGCACGGCTAATCCACCCTAACCTGCACATCCCCGGGCACAATGAGACAAATTAGAACAGCTTACCCACCCTAACCTGCACATTCCTGGGCACTATGGGACAAATTAGCACAGCTAATCCACCATAACCTGCACAACCCTGGGCACTATGGGACAAATTAGCACAGCTAATCCACCCTAACCTGCACATCCCTGGGCACTATGGGACAAATTAGCACAGCTAATCCACCCTAACCTGCACACCCCTGGGCACTATGGGACAAATTAGCTCGGTTAATCCACCCTAACCTGCACATCCCTGGGCACTATGGGACAAATTAGCACGGCTAATCCACCTAACCTGCACATCGCTGGGCACTATGGGATAAATTAGCACATCTTATCCACCCTAACCTGCACATCCCTGGGCACTATGGGACAAATTGGCACAGCAAATCCACTCTAACCTGCACATCCCTGGGCACTATGAGACAAATGAGCACGGCTAATCCACCCTAACCTGCACATCCCTGGGCATTATGAGACAAATTAGCACGGCTAATCCACCCGAACCTGCACATCCCTGGGCACTATGGGACAAATTGGCACAGCAAATCCACTCTAACCTGCACATCCCTGGGCACTATGAGACAAATGAGCACGGCTAATCCACCCTATCCTGCACATCCCTGGGCACTATGGGACAAATTAGCACGGCTAATCCACCCTAACCTGCACATTCCTGGGCACTATGGGACAAATTAACACAGCTAATCCACTCTAACCTGCACAACCCTGGGCACTATGGGACAAATTAGCAAGGCTAATCCACTCGAACCTGCACATCTCTGGGCACTATCAACAATTTAGCACAGCTAATCCACCCTAACCTGCACATCCTTGGTCACTATGGACAAATTAGCTCGGTTAATCCACCCTAACCTGCACATCCCTGGGCACTATGGGACAAATTAGCAAGGCTAATCCACTCGAACCTGCACATCTCTGGGCACTATGGGACAAATTAGCAAGGCTAATCCATCCTAACCTGCTCATCCCTGGGCACTATGAGACAAATTAGCACAGCTAATCCACTCTAACCTGCACATCGCTGGGCACTATGAGACAAATTAGCACGGCTATTCCACCCTAACCTGCACATCCCTGGGCACTATGAGACAAATTAGCACGGCTATTCCACCCTAACCTGCACATCCCTGGGCACTATGAGACAAATTGGCACAGCTAATCCACCCTAACCTGCACATCCATGGGCACTATGATACAAATTAGCACAGCTAATCCACCCTAATCTGTACATCCCTGGGCACTATGGGACAAATTAGCACAGCTAATCCACCCTAACCTGCACATCCCTGGGCACTATGGGACAAATTAGCACGTCTAATCCACTCTAACCTACACATCCCTGGGCACTATGGGACAAATTAGCACAGTTAATCCCCACTAACCTGCACATCCCTGGGCATTATGAGACAAATTAGCACAGTTAATCCACACTAACCTGCACATCCCTGGGCACTATGGGACAAATTAGCACGGCTAATCCACGGTAACCTGTACATCCCTGGGCATTATGAGACAAATTAGCACAGTTAATCCACACTAACCTGCACATCCCTGGGCACTATGGGACAAATTAGCACGGCTAATCCACCCTAACCTGCACATCCCTGGGCACTATGGGACAAATTGGCACAGCTAATCCACTCTAACCTGCACAACTCTGGGCACTACGGGACAAATTATCACGGCTAATCCACCCTAACCTGCACATTCCTGGGCACTATGAGACAAATTAGCACAGCTAATCCACCCTAACCTGCACAACTCTGGGCACTACGGGACAAATTAGCACGGCTAATCCACCCTAACCTGCACATCCCTGGGCACTATGGGACAAATTGGCACAGCTAATCCACTCTAACCTGCACAACTCTGGGCACTACGGGACAAATTATCACGGCTAATCCAGCCTAACCTGCACATTCCTGGGCACTATGAGACAAATTAGCACAGCTAATCCACCCTAACCTGCACAACTCTGGGCACTACGGGACAAATTAGCACGGCTAATCCACCCTAACCTGCACATCCCTGGGCACTATGGGACAAATTAGCACAGCTAATCCACCCTAACCTGCACATTCCTGGGCACTATGAGACAAATTTGCACGGCTAATCCACTCTAACCTGCACAACCCTGGGCACTATGGGACAAATTAGCATGGCTAATCCACCCTAACCTGCACATCTCTGGTCATTATGGGACAAATTATCACAGCTAATCCACCCTAATCTGTACATCCCTGGGCACTATTAGACAAATTAGCACAGCTAATCCACCCTAACCTGCACATTCCTGGGCACTATGGGACAAATTAGCACGGCTAATCCACTCTAACCTACACATCGCTGGGCACTATGGGACAAATTAGCACAGCTCATCCACCCTAACCTACACATCTCTGGGCACTATGGGACAAATTTGCACGGCTAATCCCCTCTAACCTGCACATCCCTGGGCACTATGGGACAAATTAGCACAGCTAATCCACCCTAACCTGCACAACCCTGGGCACTACGGGACATATTAGCACGGCTAATCCACCCTAACCTGCACATTCCTGGGCACTATGGGACAAATTAGCACGGCTAATCCACTCTAACCTGCCCAACCCTGGGCACTATGGACAAATTAGTACCGCCAATCCACCCTAACTTGCACATCCCTGGGCACTGTCAACAATTTAGCACGGCTAATCCACCCTAACCTGCACATCCTTGGTCACTGTGGACAAATTAGCACAGCTAATCCACCCTAACCTGCACATTCCTGGGCACTATGGGACAAATTAGCACAGCTAATCCACTCTAACCTGCACAACCCTGGGCACTACGGGACATATTAGCACGGCTAATCCACCCTAACCTGCACATTCCTGGGCACTATGGGACAAATTATCACAGCTAATCCACCCTAACCTGCACGTCTCTGGGCACTATGAGACAAATTAGCACGGCTAATCCACTCTAACCTGCACATTAGTGGGTGGCATGGTGGCACAGTGGTTAGCACTGCTGCCTCACAGCGCCAGAGACCCGGGTTCAATTCCCGCCTCAGGCGACTGACTATGTGGAGTTTGCACGTTCTCCCCGTGTCTGCGTGGGTTTCCTCCGGGTGCTCCGGTTTCCTCCCACAATCCAAAGATGTGCAGGTTAGGTGAATTGGCCATGCTAAATTGTCCATAGTGTTAGGCGGGGCGGTGTGGACTTGTTGGGCCGAAAGGCCTGTTTCCACACTGTATGTAATCTAATCTAATCTAATCTAATGTAATCTAATCTAACCCCTGGGCACTATGGGACAAATTAGCACAGCTAATCCACTCGAACCTGCACATCCCTGTGTAAACTCTGTACAGAGTGAGGCTGGAATCGAACCCAGGTCCCTTGTGCTGTGAGGCATCAATGTTAACCACTGAGCCACCGTGCCGTCCCACAATGGCTCCTCTGCTTGCAGCTTTTCGTTTTCAGGTTTTCCTGTGTTTCTCACTCTCTCCTGCATCTCTGGATTGTTCTTCAACCTGTCTTATTTTCTAGAACTCTCCATCATGCAGAGACCAAGTCAGGGTCGAAATGGAGTATCTGTGTCATGCACCAGCCAATGGATCTGTCAGACACAGATTACTGAGGCAAGGAATTTAACTAATGTAGCAGGAGAGAGGGCGAATGAAAACACACTTGGACAAGCTGCTACACAAGAGTGAGGGCGTAAAGAGGGATTGCTCCCACATCCCCCTGGCTGGAGAGTGGGTTAATCCTACCCAATAACCCAGGGGTCCAGGAAGACTGGCCTGGGGGAGTGACACTACAGTCACAGTCATTCCACATCTCACCAAAGACCAAATTGACAGACACAGTAGCTAGAATTTAGCAGGACATGTCAGCATAGCAGGGTTAGAGACTGCAGTGTGCTCTCTCACAGTGGGCAGGCAAAGTATCCCAGAGACAGAGAGATAGAGAGGAGTCCCAGGGTCAGTGACTCATTCAAAACTCAATGACTGGTCAAATCGCTTCCCGTTAACAGGGCAAGTTTCCAGCTACAAATCAGTCACAACAGTCACCCACATAGTCACAGGAACCTCCCCAAAACCCACCCCCCGGCCCGCATCCTCAACACGATAATGAACATCTTCACCTCAACGATCAAACAGAAGCCTCACCCTCAACCCACGCAGGGTGCAGGAGGACGTGCCAGGAGTACCAGCAGGCAGACCGAAAGATGAGGTATTGATCCACAATGTGGGACTGCATGCTTGTGCAACAGCAGAAACAGCCTGCTTCAGACCAGGATTAACTCAAAACTGCCCTGCCATGTCATTGAGGGGGGGAGGGGGGGGGAGCAATTAAACAAATCGCCAGAAAAGGAGGCTCGGTAAATCAGGGAGCCCGGCAAAAGTGAGGACTGCAGATATAGGAAACCAGAGTCTAGGTTAGAGTGGTGCTGGAAAAGCACAGCAGGTCAGGCAGCATCCGAGGAGCAGGAGAATCGACGTTTCGGACAAAAGCCCTTCATGAGGAATGGTAATAGTACTGACAATATAACTAGCTACCCGCCCACCCAGCCATGCTGTTCCAGGACAGTAACAACACCAGCATCTACCTCTCAATGTGGAAAAATTGCCCAGGTATGTCCTGTATAAAAAAAGCAGGACAAATCCAACCCAGCCAATTCCCGGCCCCATCCGTCTCCTCTCCATCATCAGGAAAGTGATGAAAGGGGTCAGTGACAGGGCTATCCAGCAGCACCTGCTCAGCTATAACCTGCTCAGTGACACCCAGTTTAGGTTCCCCCCGGGGTCACTCAGCTCCTGACCTCATTACAGCCTTGGGTCAAACGTGGACAAAAGAGCTGAATTTCAGAGGGGAGGGGAGAGGGACAGCTACTGTCATTCGTTGGTGGGGTAGATTGTGTGAGGGTGATGGGGGCAGTGGACTGATCACATGACCATTGTACCGGACTCAAACACACGAGATTGAACCTTCCTGTTGGACTTGGGCAGGACAGCTGACCACCCCTTCCTCAGAAATCAAATTATGGAACCCCTCGAGTGTGGAAAGAGGCCATTTGGCCCATAGAGTTTGCACCAACCCGCTGAAGAGAGACCCACACACCCCAACCTTTCCCTATAAATCTGCATTTCCCATGGCCAATCCACCTAACCTGTACAGAGTCATAGAGATGTACAGCACAGAAACAGACCCTTCGGTCCAACCCGTCCATGCCCACCAGATATCCCAACCCAATCTAGTCCCACCTGCCAGCACCCGGCCCATATCCCTCCAAACCCTTCCTATTCATATACCCATCCAGGTGCCTTTTAAATGTTGCAATTGTACCAGCCTCCACCACATCCTCTGGCAGCTCATTCCATACACGTACCACCCTCTGTGTGAAAAAGTTGTCCCTTAGGTCTCTTTTATATCTTTCCCCTCTCGCCCTAAACCTATGCCCTCTAGTTCTGGACTCCCCGACCTCAGGGAAAAGACTTTGCCTATTTACCCTATCCATGCCCCTCATAATTTTGTAAACCTCTATAAGGTCACCCCTCAGCCTCTGACACTCCAGGAAAAACAGCCCCAACCTGTTCAGCCTCTCCCTGTAGCTCAGATCCTCCGACCCTGGCAACATCCTTGTAAATCTTTTCTGAACCCTTTCAAGTTTCACAACATCCTTCCAATAGGAAGGGACCAGAACTGCACACAATATTCCAAAGTGACTTGCAGGATGACCTCCCAACTCCTATATTCAATACTCTGACCAATAAAGGAAAGCATACTAAACGCCTTCTTCAATATCCTATCTACCTGCGACTCCACTTTCAAGGAGCTATGAACCTGCACTCCAAGGTCTCTTTGTTCAGCAACACTCCCTAAGACCTTACCATTAAGTGTATAAGTCCTGCTAAGATTTGCTTTCTCAAAATGCAGCACCTCGCATTTATCTGAATTAAACTCCATCTGCCACTTCTCAGCCCATTGGCCCATCTGGTCCAGATCCTGTTGTAACCTGAGGTAACCCTCTTCGCTGTCCACTACATCTCCAATTTCGGTGTCATCTGCAAACTTACTAACTGTACCTCTTATGCTCACATCCAAATCATTTATGTAAATGACAAAATTCATTTGTGTGAGGGGACTGTCTGGGAAACAGACACTATTACCTCAGGATGATATTAAAAATGCAAACATTACAAAGATTAATCAAGTGCACGGAGTGTCAAGGGAGTGAGTTGAAAGGTATGGAAGGTCCATTATTGTTGTATAGAGCTCTGGTTAGAGTCTCCCTTCAAACAGGGTGGCACTGTGGCTCAGCAGTTAGCACCGCTGCCTCACAGGGACCCGGGTTCGACTCCCGACTCAGGGGACTGACTGTGTGGAGTTTGCACATTCTCCCCGTGTCTGCGTGGGTTTCCTCCGGGTGCTCAGGTTTCCTCCCACAGTCCAAAGATGTGTAGGTTAGGGTGAATTGGGCGTGTCAAATTGCCCGTAGTGTTCAGGCATGTGTAGATTGGGTGCATTAGTCAGGGATAAATATAGAGTAGTAGGAGAATGGGTCTGGGTGGGTTACTCTTCAGAGGGTCGGTGTGGACTTGTTGGGCCAAGTGGCCTGTTTCCACACTGCAGGGAATCTATAAAATCTTCTGTTAAAGAAGCTTACAAAGAGATTAACTCTGATCAGTTCAGGAAGGTCCTGGGATATGTAGTAGCAGGGAAGGCAATGCCCTCGTGGTTAATCCTGAGACCCAGCTAATGTTCTGGGGACCTGGGTTCGAATCCCACCATGGCAGATTCTCTGGAAGTAAGAATCTAACACTCCCTAGGACAAATCCTGTCCCCAACTGTTGAGGAAAAACCCATCTGGTTCACTAATATCCTTGAGGGAAGAATCTGCCATCCTTATGTGGTCTGGCCTACCTGTGATTCCAGACCCACAGCGATGTGATTGACTGTGAATTGCCCTCTGTCCAATTAGGGATGGTCAAAGTACTGGCCTAGCCAGTGATGTCCTCTTTCGGTGAATGAATAAAATAAATAAATGCACTAAGGAATGGAAGTGGCGGGCAGCATGTTCCTGCTCCTTGGATTCTAAAAAAATTGACTGTGTGAAAGTGCTGAGGGAATCAGAGCTGATTGGAAAGATAAGAGAATGGTTGCAGCACATGGGACAGGCTGTGAGCAGTCGGGCAGGATCGAGTGAAAGTGATCCCAGGGTGATCAGGTACAGCATGAGACAAGGATGTCAGTAATACCATTGGTCACGAATACCTCTGTGAGAGCCATCAGAATGAAGATGACATGTCGAAAGCTGGAGGTTCTCGGGTAAAGGTAATGAGATTTACAGAAGCGTAGCTAATAGGAGCAGGAGTCGGCTATTTGAGCCTGTTCTGCCATTCAGTATGATTAGATTAGATTACTTACAGTGTGGAAACAGGCCCAGCAAATCCACACCGACCCTCCAAAGAGCAACCCACCCAGACCCATTCCCCTACACTTACCCCTTCACCTAACACTACGGGCAACTTAGCATGGCCAATTCACCTGACCTGCACATCTTTGGACTGTGGGAGGAAACCGGAGCACCCGGAGGAAACCCACGCAGACACGGGGAGAATGTGCAAACTCCACACAGTCAGTCGCCTGAGGCGGGAATTGAACCCGGCGCTGTGAGGCAGCAGTGCTAACCACTGTGCCACCGTGCCGCCCACTAATGTGCAGGTTAGAGTGGATTAGCCGTGCTAATTTGTAAGACAAGTGTGAAACATCCCCATCTACTACATGCTCCAACCAACTTGCTGAACTTGACATCCTGAGCAACTTAGCTTTTACATCATAGCTGATCATCCAACTCACCCTGATCCCACTTACCACCCCCCCCCCCCCCTCCATATTCTTTCACCTTAGGATCTTTCGCTAACCCCTTTAAAACAAAACATTCAATGTCTTGGCCTCAACCACTTGGTGTGGTGGAGAATTCCACAGGCCCACTGCTCTTTGGGGGAAGACATTTTTCGTCATCCCAGTCGTAAATGGCCTACCCCATATCCTTACGCTGTGACCCTTGGTTGTGGTCTCCTGGGTAATCCAGATCATCCAGGTGACCACAACCAGGTAGCTAACACAGCAGGAGACCTGCAGGGGCGTCTGGTGAGAACAATGAGGTGGGCAAACTTACAAAGTGAAAATTAATCTGAAATTAGTGAACATGAATAAAGACCAAAATGAATAAATAGCAGACATCCAGGTAAATGGTCAACAAATGAAAAAGTATAAGGAGCTGGAAATATCTTGTGAGAGGATGGTGAGCTCCAGTATGAAATCAGAGCTGGAATTCCAAGGGGAATAACGTATTCTCTGAATAAAATGAATTGCTCAGTGTAATAACCAGCAGAGATCTGACAAAGGTCCTGATCCAGACAGTGTCTTGTTACACAGGCCTGAAACAGGGGGCGTCTATAGGAAAGACGGTCCAGCAAACTGCATCGATGCTGCCAGATCTGCTGAGCCTTTCCAGCAATTTCTGTTCTTGGGTTTTTTGATTTACAGCATCTTTCGGTTTGAACAGGGTTGTGAAATTTGGTCTGGAGCAGGACAGCATGGGTCGGGGGGAGAGAAGCTAGGAGGACTGAAGAATCACAGGATGGTTGAAGAGTGAAAATCATCAGGGTTGGACTGGGTAAATTGGAAAGGATAGGAGCTTACTAAAGATGGTGAATGAAGGAAGATGAGATCACAAGACAGTGAGACGTTCAAGAAGTGAGCAACTGATGAAGAAAGTACAAGATCACCATATCTCAACAAAGAGAGAATCTACCCTCAGGCAAACCATTCTGAATGGACAGGATGTGGAGCACTGCGTTCAATGCTACATCTCTCAGGAAGTCTTGCAGTATGAATAGAACATGTTCACTGGAATGATACCTGGGTAAAAGATTTGAAGTGTGAGAACAGGTTATCAGGATAGAGGATTAAGCATGCAATCTAAATGTATCAAAAATAAATCAGAAGAGATCCCATTTCAGAATTGAAGATGACTAAACATTTTGATGGGGTAATAAACCCTAGTGTGGGAGTTCTGAACAAAGGGGCAGATCTTTAAAATTAGAATTCAAGGCAATATTTGAAAGTAGACACCTGGGAGACTGGCTCCCAGAAAAGTGCAAGTGGAAATTTCGGAACGGAACTTGATCGTTGCTAAGGCTAATGAATAAGGTACTGATCAGGCCTGCTTTACTTTAACGATGGAATAAGCTGAGTGCAAGACAGCTAGGTCGACATCTTGCTGTTCCTGTGCTCTTAGGCAGCATGACTCCTGAGAATAAAAGGCAGGAAAATATAACAGAACTGGGACCAGTGCTCAGAATTTGAGTTGTAAATGCCAGAAGGCACAGCATCTGATATATGTCTGAGAACGTAGATCAGTACAATCATTGCATTGACTCAACTGGAACTTTGCATTCGGTCATACACTGCGATTCTTTCTGAATTCTTGAGTTGCATTTACGCATTTTCACACACCCACTCTGTAATAAATCCTTTCGTTACTGAAATCACCTCTTCATCTAACCTGATATAAAGGTCACAGCTGGAAATGAAGCGTTTCATTTGTTAACATAAATCCTGCCGGACCTGCCCAACAACTTGTTTTTGAAATGTCTTAATTGACCAACAAAACCATTCATTTCAGACACCATGAAGCAACGAGTCAAGTTGAAGAGTTTGTGCCACATTGTGTCCAACATATGATGCTTCTAATGACGTACTCAACCTCACTCATTAGGCCTGACACCTTTCACCCTGTTCTGTGCCATTTGACAGAGTGCAGTAACCATTGGGCAGAGATCGCATTTAAGGATTTACATTTGTACCACATATTTCACAATTTCAAAACACCCCAACGCATAAAGTGAAGTCACTGTTGATAAGGTAGAGTTCTCTCCCTGAGGACATGGTGGGTCAACCTACAGCACATGGACTGCAGTAGTTCAAGAAGACAGCTCACCATCACCTACTCAAGGGGCAACTAAGGATGGGCAATACATGTGGGCCCAGCCATGGATGCTCACAGCACACAAAATGAATTTAAAAAAGATTAAAAGTGGCACCCAGTTTACACCAAGTAAGCTCACACAAGAGGTAACGAGCATAATTCAGTGATGCTGAGGGAAAGATATTGCTGAGATATTTGGAAGACCTCCTGTATTTTTCCCTGCAATAGTGCCGTGTCCACCTGAGAGAGCAGACAGGACTGTTTCCAGCTGATAGGCAATGCCTGTGACAGTGCAGCATTCCCTCAGTACAACACTGAGGTGTCATTGTCAATCTCGTGGCGATGAAAAGGGGGTGGACTCCAAAACCTCCGATGAGAAGAGAGAGTAACGGCAGAGACCCAGCTATAATACACACCCAGCGATGAGAGACAACCATTATAACAGAGACCCAGCTATAACACACACCCAGCGATAAGAGACAACCATTATAACAGAGACCGAGCTATAATACACACCCAGCGATAAGAGACACCCAGTTATAACAGAGACCCAGCTATAACACACACCCAGCGATAAGAGACAACCATTATAACAGAGACCGAGCTATAATACACACCCAGTGATAAGAGACACCCAGTTATAACAGAGACCCAGCTATAACACACACCCAGCGATAAGAGACACCCAGTTATAACAGAGACCCAGCTATAACACACACCCAGCGATAAGAGACAACCAGTTATAACAGAGACCGAGCTATAATACACACCCAGCGATAAGAGACACCCAGTTATAACAGAGACCCAGCTATGACACACACCCAGCGATAAGAGACACCCAGTTATAACAGAGACCCAGCTATAATACACACCCAGCGATAAGAGACACCCAGTTATAACATAGACCCAGTTATAACACACACCCAGCGATAAGAGACACCCAGTTATAACAGAGACCAAGCTATAATACACACCCAGCGATAAGAGACACCCAGTTATAACATAGACCCAGCTATAACACACACCCAGCGATAAGAGACACCCAGTTATAACAGAGACCCAGTTATAACACACACCCAGCGATAAGAGACACCCAGTTATAACAGAGACCCAGCTATAATACACACCCAGCGATAAGAGACACCCACTTATAACAGAGACCCAGCTATAATACACACCCAGCGATAAGAGACACCCAATTATAACAGAGACCCAGTTATAACACACACCCAGTGATAAGAGACACCCAGTTATAACAGAGACCCAGTTATAACACACACCCAGCGATAAGAGACACCCAGTTATAACAGAGACCCAGCTATAACACACACCCAGTGATAAGAGACACCCAGTTATAACAGAGACCCAGTTATAACACAAACCCAGTGATAAGAGACACCCAGTTATAACAGAGACCCAGTTATAACACACACCCAGTGATAAGAGACACCCAGTTATAACAGTGACCCAGCTATAACACACACCCAGCGATAAGAGACACCCAGTTATAACAGAGACCCAGCTATAACACACACCCAGTGATAAGAGACACCCAGTTATAACAGAGACCCAGTTATAACACACACCCAGTGATAAGAGACACCCAGTTATAACATAGACCCAGCTATAACACACACCCAGCGATAAGAGACACCCAGTTATAACAGAGACCCAGCTATAATACACACCCAGCGATAAGAGACACCCAGTTATAACATAGACCCAGCTATAACACACACCCAGCGATAAGAGACACCCAGTTATAACATAGACCCAGCTATAACACACACCCAGCGATAAGAGACACCCAGTTATAACAGAGACCCAGTTATAACACACACCCAGTGATAAGAGACACCCAGTTATAACAGAGACCCAGCTATAACACACACCCAGTGATAAGAGACACCCAGTTATAACATAGACCCAGCTATAACACACACCCAGTGATAAGAGACACCCAGTTATAACAGAGACCCAGTTATAACACACACCCAGCGATAAGAGACACCCAGTTATAACAGAGACCCAGCTATAACACACACCCAGTGATAAGAGACACCCAGTTATAACAGAGACCCAGTTATAACACACACCCAGCGATAAGAGACACCCAGTTATAACATAGACCCAGTTATAACAGAGACCCAGCTATAATACACACCCAGCGATAAGAGACACCCAGTTATAACAGAGACCCAGCTATAATACACACCCAGCGATAAGAGACACCCAGTTATAACAGAGACCCAGCTATAACGCACACCCAGCGATAAGAGACACCCAGTTATAACATAGACCCAGCTATAACACACACCCAGCGATAAGAGACACCCAGTTATAACAGAGACCCAGCTATAATACACACCCAGCGATAAGAGACACCCAGTTATAACATAGACCCAGTTATAACACACACCCAGCGATAAGAGACACCCAGTTATAACAGAGACCCAGCTATAATACACACCCAGCGATAAGAGACACCCAGTTATAACAGAGACCCAGCTATAATACACACCCAGCGATAAGAGACACCCAGTTATAACAGAGACCCAGTTATAACACACACCCAGTGATAAGAGACACCCAGTTATAACAGAGACCCAGTATTAACACACACCCAGTGATAAGAGACACCCAGTTATAACAGAGACCCAGTTATAACACACACCCAGTGATAAGAGACACCCAGTTATAACATAGACCCAGCTATAACACACACCCAGCGATAAGAGACACCCAGTTATAACAGAGACCCAGCTATAATACACACCCAGCGATAAGAGACACCCAGTTATAACATACACCCAGCTATAACACACACCCAGCGATAAGAGACACCCAGTTATAACAGAGACCCAGTTATAACACACACCCAGTGATAAGAGACACCCAGTTATAACAGAGACCCAGCTATAACACACACCCAGTGATAAGAGACACCCAGTTATAACAGAGACCCAGCTATAACACACACCCAGTGATAAGAGACACCCAGTTATAACATAGACCCAGCTATAACACACACCCAGCGATAAGAGACACCCAGTTATAACAGAGACCCAGTTATAACACACACCCAGTGATAAGAGACACCCAGTTATAACATAGACCCAGCTATAACACACACCCAGCGATAAGAGACACCCAGTTATAACAGAGACCCAGCTATAACAGACACCCAGTGATAAGAGACACCCAGTTATAACAGAGACCCAGTTATAACACACACCCAGTGATAAGAGACACCCAGTTATAACAGAGACCCAGTTATAACACACACCCAGCGATAAGAGACACCCAGTTATAACATAGACCCAGTTATAACAGAGACCCAGCTATAACACACACCCAGCGATAAGAGACACCCAGTTATAACAGAGACCCAGCTATAAAAGTGACCCAGCTATAAAAGTGACCCAGCTATAACAGTGACCCAGCTATAACAGAGACCCAGCTATAACAGAGACCCAGCTATAACAGAGACCCAGCGAAAACAGAGACCCAGCTATCACAGTGACCCAGCTATCACAGTGACCCAGCTATAACAGAGACCCAGATAAAACAGTGCCCCGCAATAACTGACACCCAGCTAAAACAGAGGCCCAGCTATAACAGAGATTCAGCTATAACAGAACCTCAGCTCTAACACAGACCCAGCTATAACAGTGAGACAGCTATAAAGGTGACCCAGCTCTAACAGACACCTACCTAGAACAGAGACCCAGCGATAACAGACACCCAGCTATAACAGAGACCCAGCAATAACAGAGACCCAGCTATAACAGAGACCCAGCGATAACAGACACCCAGCTATAACAGACACACAGCCGTAACAGACGCCCATCTATAACAGAGACCCAGCTATAATAGTGACCCAGCTATAACAGAGACCCAGCTATAATATAGGCCGAGCAATAACAGACACCCAGCTATAACAGAAATTCAGCAATAACAGAGACTAAGGTAAAAGTGACCCAGCTATAACAGAAATTCAGCGATAACAGAGACCAAGGTAAAAGTGCCCCAGCTATAACAGTGACCCAGCTATAACAGTGACCCAGCTATAACAGTGCCCCAGCTAAAACAGAGACGCAGCTATAACAGAGACACAGCTATAACAGCGACACAGCTATAACAGAGACCCAGCCATGACAAAGACCCAGCTATAACAGTGACCCAGGTATAACAGACACCCAGCTATAAAAGACACCCAGGTATAACAGAGAGCCAGTTATAACACTGACCCAGTTATAACAGGCACACAGCTATAACAGACATGCAGCTATAACAGTGCCCCAGCTATATCAGAGACACAGCTCTAACTGACACCCAGCTAGAACAGAGAACAAGTTATAACAGAGACCCAGCTATAACAGTGACCCAGCTATATCAGAGACACAGCTCTAACTGACACCCAGCTAGAACAGAGACCCAGCTATAACAGAGACCCAGCTATAACAGAGACCCAGCTATAACAGAGACCCAGCTAGAACAGAGACCCAGCTATAACAGAGACCCAGCTATAACAGAGACCCAGCTATAACAGTGACCCAGCTATAACAGTGACCCAGCTATAACAGTGACCCAGCTATATCAGAGACACAGCTCTAACTGACACCCAGCTAGAACAGAGACCCAGCTATAACAGAGACCCAGCTATAACAGAGACCCAGCTATAACAGAGACCCAGCTATAACAGTGACCCAGCTATAACAGAGACCCAGCTATAACAGAGACCCAGCTATAACAGTGACCCAGCTATAACAGAGACCCAGCTATAACAGTGACCCAGCTATAACAGAGACCCAGCTATAACAGAGACCCAGCTATAACAGTGACCCAGCTATAACAGAGACCCAGCTATAACAGTGACCCAGCTATAACAGAGACCCAGCTATAACAGTGACCCAGCTATAACAGATACCCAGCTATAACAGAGACCCAGCTATAACAGTGACCCAGCTATAGCAGTGACCCAGCTATAACAGATACCCAGCTATAACAGAGACCCAGCTATAGCAGTGACCCAGCTATAACAGATACCCAGCTATAACAGGGACCCAGCTATAACAGATACCCAGCTATAACAGATACCCAGCTATAACAGATACCCAGCTATAACAGATACCCAGCTATAACAGGGACCCAGCTATAACAGATACCCAGCTATAACAGAGACCCAGCTATAACAGTGACCCAGCTATAACAGATACCCAGCTATAACAGGGACCCAGCTATAACAGAGACCCAGCTATAACAGATACCCAGCTATAACAGATACCCAGCTATAACAGATACCCAGCTATAACAGATACCCAGCTATAACAGATACCCAGCTATAACAGAGACCCAGCTATAACAGATACCCAGCTATAACAGGGACCCAGCTATAACAGATACCCATCTATAACAGAGACCCAGCTATAACAGGGACCCGGCTATAACACAGATCCAGCTATAACAGAGACCCATCTAGAACAGAGACCCAGCTGTAACACAGATCCAGCTATAACAGAGACCCATCTAGAACAGAGACCCAGCTATAACAGTGACCCAGCTGTAACACAGATCCAGCTATAACAGAGACCCATCTATAACAGAGACCCGGCTATAACAGTGACCCAGCTGTAACACAGATCCAGCTATAACAGAGACCCATCTAGAACAGAGACCCAGCTGTAACACAGATCCAGCTATAACAGAGACCCATCTAGAACAGAGACCCAGCTATAACAGTGATCCGGCTGTAACAGAGACCCAGCTATAACAGACACCCAGCTATAACACAGACCCAGCTATAACAGACACCCAGCTATAACAGAGATCAAGCTATAACAGAGACACATGGTGGCACAGTGGTTAGCACTGCTGCCTCACAGCGCCAGAGACCCAGATTCAATTCCCACCTCAGGTGGCTCTTTGTGTGGAGTTTGCACATTCTCCCCGTGTCTGCGTGGGTTTCCATCCTGGTGCTCCGGTTTCCTCCCACAGTCCAAAAAAATTGTGCAGGTCAGGTGAATTGGCCATGCTAAATTGCCCGTAGTGTTAGGTGAAGGGGTAAATGTAGGGGAATGGGTCTGGGTGTGTTGCACTTCGGTGGACTTGTTAGGCCGAAGGGCCTGTTTCCACACTAAGTAATCTAATCTAAAAAAAAACATCTAGAACAGACACCCAGCTATAACAGAGACCCAGCTATAAAAGTGACTGAGCTATAACAGAGACCCAGCTATAACAGAGACCCAGCTATAACAGAGACCCAGCTATAATAGACATCTGCTCCCAGGAGGACCAGTTCCAATACCGTACAACCCAGATGGCCTCCTTCTTCAAAGACCACAATTTCCCCCCAGACGTGGTCGACGATGCCCTCCACCGCATCTCCTCCACTTCCCGCTCCTCTGCCCTTGAGCCCCACCCCTTCAATCGCCACCAGGACAGAACCCCACTGGTCCTCACCTACCACCCCACTAATCTCCATATCCATCGTATCATCCACCACCATTTCCGCCACCTCCAAACGGACCCCACCACCAGGGATATATTTCCCTCCCTCCCCTATCAGTGTTCCGAAAAGACAACTTTCGTCAGGTCCACACCCCCCACCAACCCAACCTCCACTCCCGACACCTTCCCCTGCAACCGCAAGAAATGCAAAACATGCGCCCACACCTCCCCCCTTACTTCCCTCCAGGGCCCCAAGGGACACTTCCATATCCACCACAAATTCACCTGCACCTCCACACACATCATTTACTGCATCCGCTGCACCCGATGTGGCCTCCTCTATCTTGGGGAGACAGGCCGCCTATTTGCGGAACGTTTCAGAGAACACCTCTGGGGCACCCGGACCAACCAACCCAACCACCCTGTAGCTCAACGCTTCAACTCCCCCTCCCACTCCACCAAGGACATGCAGGTCTTTGGACTCCTCCATCACCAGACCATAGCAACACGACAGCTGGAGGAAGAGCGCCTCATCTTCCGCCTGGGAACCCTCCAACCACAAGGGATGAACTCAGACTTCTCCAGTTTCCTCATTTCCCCTCCCCCCACCTTGTCTCAGTCAAATCCCTCGAACTCAGCACCGCCTTCCTAACCTGCAATCTTCTTCCTGACCTCTCCGCCCCCACCCCACTCCGGCCTATCACCCTCACCTTGACCTCCTTCCACCTATCGCATTTCCAACGCCCCTCTCCCAAGTCCATCCTCCTTACCTTTTATCTTAGCCTGCTGGACACACTTTCCTCATTCCTGAAGAAGGGCTCATGCCCGAAACGTTGATTCTCCTGCTCCTTGGATGCTGCCTGACCTGCTGCGCTTTTCCAGCAACACATTTTCAGCTCTAACAGATATCCATCTATAACAGACACCCAGCTGTAACAGTGACCCAGCTATAACAGAGATCAAGCTATAACAGACACCCAGGTCGAACAGACACCCAGCTATAACAGGCTCCCAGCGATAACAGGCTCCCAGCAATAACAGTGACCCAGCAATAACAGTGACCCAGCTATAACAGTGACCCAGCTATAACAGAGACCCAGCTATAACAGAGACCCAGCTATAACAGTGACCCAGCTATAACAGAGACCCAGCTATAACAGAGACCCAGCTATAACAGTGACCCAGCTATAACAGTGACCCAGCTATAACAGAGACCCAGCTATAACAGTGACCCAGCTATAACAGAGACCCAGCTATAACAGAGACCCAGCTATAACAGAGACCCAGCTATAACAGTGACCCAGCTATAACAGTGACCCAGCTATAACAGAGACCCAGCTATAACAGTGACCCAGCTATAACAGAGACCCAGCTATAACAGTGACCCAGCTATAACAGTGACCCAGCTATAACAGTGACCCAGCTATAACAGTGACCCAGCTATAACAGAGACCCAGCTATAACAGAGACCCAGCTATAACAGTGACCCAGCTATAACAGTGACCCAGCTATAACAGAGACCCAGCTATAACAGTGACCCAGCTATAACAGTGACCCAGCTATAACAGAGACCCAGCTATAACAGTGACCCAGCTATAACAGTGACCCAGCTATAACAGAGACCCAGCTATAACAGTGACCCAGCTATAACAGAGACCCAGCTATAACAGTGACCCAGCTATAACAGAGACCCAGCTATAACAGAGACCCAGCTATAACAGTGACCCAGCTATAACAGAGACCCAGCTATAACAGAGACCCAGCTATAACAGTGACCCAGCTATAACAGTGACCCAGTGTGGTGTAAAATTATGTCCCAATACATGTGTGAATCATAATGTAACACATGTATTGGGCCAAGCAGTGGAATGTGGTGTAAAATTCCAAGCAGTGGAATGTGGTGAAACGGTTAAAAATTATGTCCCAATACATGTGTGAATCTAACCGGAATGGAGGTGTTGCTTAGTCCCGTGTGAATCTTATTACACACCTCCCCGTGTGAATCTTCTTATCTGTATGTAACCAGAATGGAATGTGTATTTTAGCCTTGCTCTGCTGTTCACATGAATGTTTATATCTGGAAAAGAGTATATCAGCTGGAAAAGTCTCCAGTTCGGTGAGTCTGCTCCGGGGTTACGTTTAACCGCCGAGCGTGGGTTGTTGGCAACCGCTCTACGAGAACTGACGGCTCCCAGTTTTGGTAACATGTAGAGTGAGTATAAGCCAGACCCGTTCTGGCGACGCTGCGGGGAATAAAATGCCCATATTCTAGCAGACTCGCCTCTTGGTCGTTTGTTCTGTGTCAGACTACTCTCCTACGAACCTGACCTTGAGAATTTTTTAAAACACCCAGCTATAACAGTGACCCAGCTATAACAGAGACCCAGCTATAACAGTGACCCAGCTATAACAGTGACCCAGCTATAACAGAGACCCAGCTATAACAGAGACCCAGCTATAACAGTGACCCAGCTATAACAGAGACCCAGCTATAACAGTGACCCAGCTATAACAGTGACCCAGCTATAACAGAGACCCAGCTATAGCAGTGACCCAGCTATAACAGAGACCCAGCTATAGCAGTGACCCAGCTATAACAGAGCCCCAGCTATAGCAGTGACCCAGCTATAACAGAGCCCCAGCTATAGCAGTGACCCAGCTATAACAGAGACCCAGGTATAACAGAGACCCAGCTATAACAGTGACCCAGCTATAACAGAGACCCAGCTATAACAGTGACCCAGCTATAACAGTGACCCAGCTATAACAGAGACCCAGCTATAACAGACTCCCAGCTATAACAGTGACCCAGCTATAACAGAGACCCAGCTATAACAGTGACCCAGCTATAACAGTGACCCAGCTATAACAGAGACCCAGCTATAACAGACTCCCAGCTATAACATAGACCCAGCTATAGCAGTGACCCAGCTATAACAGAGACCCAGCTATAACAGTGACCCAGCTATAACAGTGACCCAGCTATAACAGAGACCCAGCTATAACAGACTCCCAGCTATAACATAGACCCAGCTATAGCAGTGACCCAGCTATAACAGAGACCCAGCTATAGCAGTGACCCAGCTATAACAGAGACCCAGCTATAGCAGTGACCCAGCTATAACAGTGACCCAGCTATAACAGAGACCCAGCTATAGCAGTGACCCAGCTATAGCAGTGACCCAGCTATAACAGACTCCCAGCTATAACAGAGACCCAGCTATAACAGAGACCCAGCTATAACAGTGACCCAGCTATAACAGTGACCCAGCTATAACAGAGACCCAGCTATAACAGACTCCCAGCTATAACATAGACCCAGCTATAGCAGTGACCCAGCTATAACAGAGACCCAGCTATAACAGTGACCCAGCTATAACAGTGACCCAGCTATAACAGAGACCCAGCTATAACAGAGACCCAGCTATAACAGACTCCCAGCTATAACATAGACCCAGCTATAGCAGTGACCCAGCTATAACAGAGACCCAGCTATAGCAGTGACCCAGCTATAACAGAGACCCAGCTATAGCAGTGACCCAGCTATAACAGAGACCCAGCTATAGCAGTGACCCAGCTATAACAGAGACCCAGCTATAACAGACTCCCAGCTATAACAGAGACCCAGCTATAGCAGTGACCCAGCTATAACAGAGACCCAGCTATAACAGACACCCAGGTATAACAGAGACCCAGCTATAGCAGTGACCCAGCTATAACAGTGACCCAGCTATAACAGAGACCCAGCTATAACAGTGACCCAGCTATAACAGTGACCCAGCTATAACATAGACCCAGCTATAGCAGTGACCCAGCTATAACAGAGACCCAGCTATAACAGTGACCCAGCTATAACAGTGACCCAGCTATAACAGAGACCCAGCTATAACATAGACCCAGCTATAGCAGTGACCCAGCTATAACAGAGACCCAGCTATAGCAGTGACCCAGCTATAACAGAGACCCAGCTATAGCAGTGACCCAGCTATAACAGAGACCCAGCTATAGCAGTGACCCAGCTATAACAGTGACCCAGCTATAACAGAGACCCAGCTATAGCAGTGACCCAGCTATAGCAGTGACCCAGCTATAACAGACTCCCAGCTATAACAGAGACCCAGCTATAACAGAGACCCAGCTACAACAGTGACCCAGCTATAACAGTGACCCAGCTATAACAGAGACCCAGCTATAACAGACTCCCAGCTATAACATAGACCCAGCTATAGCAGTGACCCAGCTATAACAGAGACCCAGCTATAACAGTGACCCAGCTATAACAGTGACCCAGCTATAACAGAGACCCAGCTATAACAGACTCCCAGCTATAACATAGACCCAGCTATAGCAGTGACCCAGCTATAACAGAGACCCAGCTATAGCAGTGACCCAGCTATAACAGAGACCCAGCTATAGCAGTGACCCAGCTATAACAGAGACCCAGCTATAGCAGTGACCCAGCTATAGCAGTGACCCAGCTATAACAGAGACCCAGCTATAACAGTGACCCAGCTATAACAGAGACCCAGCTATAACAGAGACCCAGCTATAACAGAGACCCAGCTATAGCAGTGACCCAGCTATACAGAGCTCCACCTATAACAGACACCCAGCTATAACAGAGGCCCAACTATGACAAATGCCCTGCTAACAAGGCAGCTACAAACCTGTATTTCATTAATTTACTTACATATAGCAAGAAGAAAATATTCCCAAGTGCAAACACCTTCACAGCTATCCCACTGATTTTGAACCTACCACTGTTGTGTCTATTTTTGCTAAAAGTCATCCAGAGTGTGATGTGGTAATGTCACAGAAAACTGAGTAAACCTGTACTCGATGATTGGGGCCAAGGCGTTGTGTTAGCCTCAGTCAGAGCAGCTCGTTCTGAAGTTGGATGGACATGGTTATTGCATTGGCTTAGCGCCGATGGATGATCACAGCCTGCTGCTGTGCTAACTGAAGATAGCCTGGAGAGCAGCAAGGTGATGTTAGAGCTCGAGCGATTTCCAAGTTGAATTCTGAAGGAGTTAGTGACTAGCAATGAGGTCGTGTGCAGTAGGTTCCCAGTATATCCTCATGGTCAACCATTTTGGACTGTTTCCCAGATGTATGGGAATGGTAATGTTGGATGGGTCGCTGTGCTTACGAACCCAGGAATGCACAGCGTGTATTGTACTGTACTGGACACAGACTGTGGGGCACCCACCCCCTGGCCATCATCTGGCACTGCCTGCTGTTTGTGTTATATTTCCCTGCCCCCAAACATTCACACCTACAGGGATGCTGTAGGACCAATGTGTATGGTGTCAGTAGATCTCTTGGTGCCTTGTTCCTCTTGTTTCCAGTTTCTGCAGTGGAATCTTCCCCAAACATTGATCCTGGGGGGTGGCCATGATAAGATGTTTAAGCTCCAGGCTACACAGAGACAGAGACAAGCATCCAAATGAAAGGTGCCACAACAGATTTCCATCTTCCTCTCCCTCCCACTCGGGCCTCAGTGCGCTGCCTCCTTCCTCAGCTCGGCCTGGAGGGAGTCGGCTTGCCGGTGGAACCCTTACACCTGGAGGTTTGCTTGGGCCAACCCCGGGCCACCTACGTCTGGACAGCCCCATCGTCCCATCGATCTCCCGGCCAGCAGACTTTCCTCAGCTTGAATCTTCAATGGTCAGAGAGGGCCAAGCGGGGAGGAGATGGAGCTAGACAGCCTGTCCATTTCGGGAGTGACCCAAGTGGAGAGTTCTGAAGGGGCCTGTGTGGGACGCTCACCCTCGACTCTCCCATGAAGGTAACATCCTCCCAGCATTTACCCTATCAAGCTTCGTAAGATTTCTCTATGTTTCAATCAGATCACTCCTTGCTCTACTAAACTCCAGTGTGTCGAGTGCAAACCTGTATAGCCCTTGCTGATAAGACAGTCCCTCCAAACCAGGGATCATCCAAGTGAACCCTCTCTGAATTACTTCCAATGAAGCAATGTCTTTACTTAAACAATGTCTTTACTCCCCAGGACCGTGTACAGTTGCAGTAAGACTTCCCTACTCTTACACTCCAAGCTCCTTGAAATAAGGGCCAACATTCCATTACCCTTCCTGATTACCTGCTGCCCCTGTGTGTGAGCTTTCTGTGTTTCAGGGACAAGTCCCCCTCAGTCCCTTTGTGTTGCACCTTTCCACAGTTATTCTCCATTTAAATAATACTCCATTCCTCTGTTCTCCCTTCCAAAGTGAGCAACTTCAGAGTGCCGCAGTGGCACAGTGGTTAGCACTGCTGCCTCACAGCGCCAGGGACCCGGGTTCAATTCAAACCTCGGGCGACTGACTGTGTGGAGTTTGCACGTTCTCCCAGTGTCTGCGTGGGTTTCCTCCGGGTGCTCCGGTTTCCTCCCACAGTCACAAAGATGTGCAGGTCAGGTGAATTGGCCAGGCTAAATTGCCCATTGTGTTCAGGGATGTGTAGGTTAAGTGCATTAGTAAGGGGAATGGGTCTGGATGGATTACTGTTTGGAGGGGCGGTGTGGACCTATTGGGAAAAAGACCTGTTTCCACACTGTAGGCAATTTATGATTCACATTCTCCCACATGATACGCCATAGGCCAACTTTTCACCCACTTCCATAACCAATCAATATCTCACTGTAAACTATTTGTACTCCTCTCACAACCTGCCTTTCCACCTATTTTTGTGTCATCTGCGAATTTTGAATACAGTACATTCACTTCTGTTCTCCAAATCATTAGCATTTATTGTAAACAGCTGCAGTCCTAGGATTGGTCCCTGCGGAAACCCACTGGGCACAGGGTGCCAACCTTCTCCCATGATGCCCCGTGCCAGAACCCTCTGCCCATTGGGTAATTTAGTGAGGACTACCGCCCTGAGCCACTGAGACTTGGCTGCCAGTATGGTGCCCATGCACTGTGCTTGCTGGGCAAGCCGCTGGTACAGGGTGGACTCACAGTGCACTGCTGTTCAGAAGGAAGTCTACCCCCTTGACTGAGGGCTACTGTCCAGGCAGGCAAGCTGCTCATTGGTGTGGCTGTGCTAACTGATAGCGCATGACACGGTGGAGGTGATGGCCTTGTGGTATATCACTGGATTGTTAATCCAGTGACCCAAGTAATGCTGTGGGAATCTGGGTTCAAATCCCACCACGGCAGATGGTGGAATTTGAATTCAATAAACTTCTGGAATTAAGAATCTAATGACGAGTATAAATCCATTGCCAATTATCAGAAAAATCCTTCTGGTTTACTAATGTCCTTTAAGGAAGGAATCTGCCAGCCTTACCTGGTCTGGTCTACATGTAACTCCAGACCCACAGCAATGTGATTGATTCTCAACTGCCCTCTGGGCAATTAGGGATGGGTAATAAATGCTGGCCTAGCCAGTGACACTGTCATCCGGTTACAGAAGAATAAAGGGATGCTGGAAGCCTGTGGGTAGCTGCTCAGTGAGATAGCCGACAAGCAGCCCCTGAGACACGAAAACAGAGACTGCTGGAGAAAGCCAGCAGGACTGGCAGCATCTGTGGAGAGAAATCAGAGTTAACGTTTCGGCCCAGTGACCCTTCTTCAGAGCCGACGGTAGATGTGGTGAGGGTTGGAGTTGGAGGGTTTGCGGGGAGGGGAAGGAGTAAGCAATAGGTGGGGATAGACCCCAAACAGAGAGAACAACAGTTGGACAGACAAAGGATGGGTAAAGGTTGGCCTGGGAGAGTCAACTATTGGGGGCCAGGGGTAGCTGACAATGGGCTGTTTGTGGTAGCAGCCCATGTGATGACAAGGCCTGGTGTGTGGCAGAGGGGGGGGGGGGGGGTGACAACATAGCTTCAAACCGCACTGTTGTTGAAGTCAATATTAAGTCCAGAAGGTTGCAGGATTCCCAAGTGGACGATGAGGTGCTGTTCTTCCAGCTTGCACTTGGTTTCACTGGAGCACTGCAGCAAGCCTGAGACAGAGATGTTGGCCAAGGAACAGGGTGGGGTGGGGAAGTGGCAGGTAAATGGAAGCTCAGGGTCTTTTTTGCTGGCAGAACGCAGATGTTCTGCAAAGTCACTGACAGTCTGCACTTTGTCCCCCAATGTAGAGTAGGCCACAATGTAGAGGAGGTCACATACAGCGAATGCAATAGACTGGACTGAGTGAAGTGTAGGTAAAAGTACTGCTTCCCCCAGACGGTATGTCTGGGACCTTGGATGGTGAGCTCTGGGATACAGCCTGGTTCAGTCCATAAGCTGAGTCCCTGTCCATGTATACTATCTCCCTGCTGCAGCCAGTTACCAATGAACCTTGCTTCCAGAGCACCCTAGAGAGGCCATGATGCCCATGAATGGATGGCAGATGCCAATTTCCATGGATGAGGGAGCGTGTGCGGGGCCGTTCCCATGGATCGTGCCCTGAGCTGCCATTTGGTTGTATGCAGAATGGAGAGTTTTCAAAAAGCAAATGGCGACCTGAACCCACCAGGTACCTGCTCGGATTTCAATCTCGAGATTTCTCGATTTGTTTGGTGTTCAGTAACTTAGGAAGCTGAATAATAATGGGGCAAATTAGGCCGTAAACAAGGCATTTAACAAGCAATAATCACCCTTAACTCACCTCTGCCTAATGACAAACTGCAGTCATTGCTTTTACCCATGTGGATAATAATGGAGTAGTGTAAGTTAGATGGGCTTCAGATTGGTTTCATAGGTCGGTGCAAGATTGAGGGCCGAAGGGCCTGTACTGTGCTCTAATGTTCTATGTTCTATGACTGCAGACGCTGGAGAGTCACAGTCGCTGGAAAAGCACAGCAAGGTCAAGCAGCATCCAAGGAGCAGGAGAATCGACATTCCGGGGAAAAGTCCTTGGTCAGCTTCCTTCCTGACTGTCGCACCCACGTGGGAAGGTCCAAGACAGGTTGTCAGTTATCATCACTTCACCTCGCCTTGTTGACGTAGATGGGGATGTGTTCATCTCCTTTCTTTCTGAAGTCAATGATGAGTTCTTTAGTTTTGCTGACATTGAGAGAGAGGTTGTTCTCACTGCAGTACGTCACCAAGCTCTCTATCTCCCTTCTGTATTCTGGCTCATTGCTGTTTGATACCTGTCCCACCATGGTGGTATCATCAGTAAATTTGTAGATGGCATTCGTTTGGAATTTGGCTACACAGTCGTGGATGTGCAGGGAGTACGGTAGGGGGCTGAGCACGTATCCCTAGGGGCTCCTTGAGGGTTATCGTGGAGGAGGCGCAGTCCCTATCTTCACTGATTGCGGTGTGTGGGTCAGGAAGCTGAGGATCCAATTACAGAGGGTGGAGCTGACACCTACTTCCCAGAGTGTTGAGATCAGTCTGGAGGGGAGAATGGTGTCGAAGAGGGAGCTGTAGTCAATGGACAAGAGCCTGCCCTAGGTGCACTTGTTGTCCGGGTTGAAACAGGTTAAATTAAATTACCTACTGTGGGGAACATCATCAAACGCCTTACTGAAATCCATACACAAAGGAACCTTGATTTCCGAATACCAATTATCCGAAAAAAAGATTATCCAAAGGAGGTCTCGAGGTCCCGACAGACACATTACGTCAAAGACGTGTTTCCAACAGTGATCGCGCCTTTTATTTACAGTGATTAGAAGTGCTGGCGGGCAGGGGGCGATGTTGGGGGTGGGGGGCGGGTAGAGGGCAGTGTTGGGGTGGGGTGCGGGTAGAGGGCAGTGTTGGGGTGGGGTGCGGGTAGAGGGCAGTGTTGGGGGTGGGGTGTGGGCAGGGGGCAGTGTTGGGGGCGGGGAGTGGGCGGGGGCGGATTGGAGGTGGGGGGTCGGTATTGGATGGTGTTGGGGGAGGGGGTCAGTGTTGGGTGGGGTTGGGGAGGGGGTCGGTGTTGGATGGGGTTGGGGGGATCGATGTTGGATGGTGTTGGGGGAGGGGGTCAGTGTTGGATGGTGTTGGGGGCGGGGAGGTCGGTGTTGGATGGTGTTGGGGGTGGGGGGTCGGGGTTGGATGGTGTTGGGGGGTCAGTGTTGGATGGGGTTGGGGGTGGGGGGGTTGGATGGTGTTGGGGGCGTGAGGGCAGTGTTGGATGGTGTTGGGGGGTCAGTGTTGGATGGTGTTGGGGGGTCAGTGTTGGATGGTGTTGGGGGAGGGGGTTGGTGTTGGATGGTGTTGGGGGCGGGGGGTCGGTTTTGGATGGTGTTGGGGGCGGGGGGTCGGGGTTGGATGGTGTTGGGGGTGGGGGGTCGGGGTTGGATGGTGTTGGGGGTGGGGGGTCGGGGTTGGATGGTGTTGGGGGGATCGATGTTGGATGGTGTTGGGGGAGGGGGTCAGTGTTGGATGGTGTTGGGGGCGGGGAGGTCGATGTTCGATGGTGTTGGGGGCGGGGGGTCGGGGTTGGATGGTGTTGGGGGCGGGGGGTCAGTGTTGGATGGTGTTGGGGGCGGGGGGTCGGGGTTGGATGGTGTTGGGGGCGGGGGGTCAGTGTTGGATGGTGTTGGGGGAGGGGGTCGGTGTTGGATGGTGTTGGGGAGGGGGTCGGTGTTGGATGGTGTTGGGGAGGGGGGTCGGTGTTGGAAGGTGTTGGGGGCGGGGGGGTCGGTGTTGGATGGTGTTGGGGAGGGGGGGTCGGTGTTGGAAGGTGTTGGGGGTGGGGGGGGTCGGTGTTGGATGGTGTTGGGGAGGGGGGGTCGGTGTTGGAAGGTGTTGGGGGTGGGGGGGGTCGGTGTTGGATGGTGTTGGGGGCGTGGGGTCGGTGTTCGATGGTGTTGGGGGCGGGGGGGTCGGTGTTGGAAGGTGTTGGGGGCGTGGGGTCGGTGTTGGAAGTTGTTGGGGGTGGGGGGTTGGTGTTGGATGGTGTTGGGGAGGGGGTCGGTGTTCGATGGTGTTGGGGGCGTGGGGTCGGTGTTGGAAGGTGTTGGGGGCGTGGGGTCGGTGTTCGATGGTGTTGGGGGTGGGGGGTTGGTGTTGGATGGTGTTTGGGAGGGGGTCGGTGTTGGATGGTGTTGGGGGACAGGGGGGTCGGTGTTGGGGGCGTGGGGTCGGTGTTCGATGGTGTTGGGGGTGGGGGGTTGGTGTTGGATGATGTTGGGGAGGGGGTCGGTGTTGGAAGGTGTTGGGGCGGGGGGTCAGTGTTGGATGGTGTTGGGGAGGGGGGGACGGTGTTGGAAGGTGTTGGGGAGGGGGTTGGTGTTGGATGGTGTTGGGGGAGGGGGTCGGTGTTGGATGGTGTTGGGGAGGGGGTCGGTGTTGGATGGTGTTGGGGAGGGGGGTCGGTGTTGGAAGGTGTTGGGGGCGGGGGGGTCGGTGTTGGATGGTGTTGGGGAGGGGGGGTCGGTGTTGGAAGGTGTTGGGGGTGGGGGGGGTCGGTGTTGGATGGTGTTGGGGAGGGGGGGTCGGTGTTGGAAGGTGTTGGGGGTGGGGGGGGTCGGTGTTGGATGGTGTTGGGGGCGTGGGGTCGGTGTTCGATGGTGTTGGGGGCGGGGGGGTCGGTGTTGGAAGGTGTTGGGGGCGTGGGGTCGGTGTTGGAAGTTGTTGGGGGTGGGGGGTTGGTGTTGGATGGTGTTGGGGAGGGGGTCGGTGTTCGATGGTGTTGGGGGCGTGGGGTCGGTGTTGGAAGGTGTTGGGGGCGTGGGGTCGGTGTTCGATGGTGTTGGGGGTGGGGGGTTGGTGTTGGATGGTGTTTGGGAGGGGGTCGGTGTTGGATGGTGTTGGGGGACAGGGGGGTCGGTGTTGGGGGCGTGGGGTCGGTGTTCGATGGTGTTGGGGGTGGGGGGTCAGTGTTGGATGGTGTTGGGGAGGGGGTCGGTGTTGGAAGGTGTTGGGGCGGGTGGTCAGTGTTGGATGGTGTTGGGGAGGGGGTCGGTGTTGGAAGGTGTTGGGGCGGGGGGTCAGTGTTGGATGGTGTTGGGGAGGGGGTCGGTGTTGGATGGTGGGGGAGGGGGGATTGGTGTTGGATGGTGTTGGGGGAGGGGGTTGGTGTTGGATGGTGTTGGGGCTGGGGGCCCGGTGTTGGATGGTGGTGGGGGAGGGGGTTGGTGTTGGGTGGTGGGGGGCGGGGGGGTTGGTGTTGGATGGTGGTGGGGGCAGGGGGGTTGGTGTTGGATGGTGTTGGGGGCGGGGGGGCTGGTGTTGGATGATGTTGGGGGTGGGGGGGCTGGTGTTGGATGGTGTTGGGGGTGGGGGGCCGGTGTTGGATGGTGTTGGGGAGGGGGGGTCGGTGTTGGAAGGTGTTGGGGGCGGGGGGTCGGTGTTGGAAGGTGTTGGGGGCATGGGGTCGGTGTTCGATGGTGTTGGGGGCGGGGGGTCGGTGTTGGAAGGTGTTGGGGGCGTGGGGTCGGTGTTCGATGGTGTTGGGGGTGGGGGGTTGGTGTTGGATGGTGTTGGGGAAGGGGGTCGGTGTTGGATGGTGTTGGGGAGGGGGTCGGTGTTGGAAGGTGTTGGGGAGTGGGTCGGTGTTGGAAGGTGTTGGGGCGGGGGGTCAGTGTTGGATGGTGTTGGGGAGGGGGTCAGTGTTGGAAGGTGTTGGGGCGGGGGGTCAGTGTTGGATGGTGTTGGGGAGGGGGTCGGTGTTGGAAGGTGTTGGGGCGGGGGGTCAGTGTTGGATGGTGTTGGGGAGGGGGTCGGTGTTGGAAGGTGTTGGGGAGGGGGTCGGTGTTGGATGGTGTTGGGGCTGGGGGCCCGGTGTTGGATGGTGGTGGGGGAGGGGGTTGGTGTTGGGTGGTGGGGGGCGGGGGGGTTGGTGTTGGATGGTGGTGGGGGCAGGGGGGTTGGTGTTGGATGGTGTTGGGGGCGGGGGGGGCTAGTGTTGGATGATGTTGGGGGTGGGGGGGCTGGTGTTGGATGGTGTTGGGGGTGGGGGGCCGGTGTTGGAAGGTGTTGGGGGCGGGGGGGTCGGTGTTGGAAGGTGTTGGGGAGTGGGTCGGTGTTGGAAGGTGTTGGGGCGGGGGGTCAGTGTTGGATGGTGTTGGGGAGGGGGTCGGTGTTGGAAGGTGTTGGGGCGGGGGGTCAGTGTTGGATGGTGTTGGGGAGGGGGTCGGTGTTGGAAGGTGTTGGGGAGGGGGTCGGTGTTGGATGGTGGGGGAGGGCGAGTCGGTGTTGGATGGGGTTGGGGGAGGGGGTCGCTGTTGGATGGTGTTGGGGAGGGGGGATTGGTGTTGGATGGTGTTGGGGGAGGGGGTTGGTGTTGGATGGTGTTGGGGCCGGGGGCCCGGTGTTGGATGGTGGTGGGGGAGGGGGTTGGTGTTGGGTGGTGGGGGGCGGGGGGTTGGTGTTGGATGGTGTTGAGGGCGGGGGGGCTGGTGTTGGATGATGTTGGGGGTGGGGGGGCTGGTGTTGGATGGTGTTGGGGGTCAGGGGCCGGTGTTGGATGGTGTTGGGGCGGGGGGGCTGGTGTTGGATGATGTTGGGGTGGGGGGGCTGGTGTTGGATGGTGTTGGGGGTGGGGGGCCAGTGTTGGATGGTGTTGGGGCGGGGGGCTGCTGTTGGATGATGTTGGGTGAGGGGGTAGGTGTTGGATGGTGTTGGGGGTGGGGGGTTGGTGTTGGATGGTGTTGGTGGCGGGGTGGCCGGTGTTGGATGGTGTTGGGGAGGGGGGGTCGGTGTTGGAAGGTGTTGGGGGCTGGGGGGCCGGTGTTGGATGGTGTTGGGGCGGGGGGGCTGGTGTTGGATGATGTTGGGTGAGGGGGTTGGTGTTGGATGATGTTGGGGCTGGGGGCCCTGTGTTGGATGGTGTTTGTGGCGGGGGGGCCGGTGTTGGATGGTGTTGGGGGAGGGGGTCGGTGTTGGATGGTGTTTGTGGCGGGGGATCGCTGTTGGATGGTGTTGGGGCGGGAGAGTCAGTGTTGGATGGTGTTGGGGGAGGGGGTTGGTGTTGGATGGTGTTGGGGGCGGGGGGTTGGTGTTGGAATGTGTGGGGGAGGGGGTTGGTGTTGGATGGTGTTGGGGGCGGGGGGTTGGTGTTGGATGGTGTTGGGGGAGGGGGTTGGTGTTGGATGGTGTTGGGGGCGGGGGGTCGGTGTTGGATGGTGTTGGGGCGGGAGAGTCAGTGTTGGATGGTGTTGGGGGAGGGGGTTGGTGTTGGATGGTGTTGGGGGCGGGGGGTTGGTGTTGGAATGTGTGGGGGAGGGGGTTGGTGTTGGATGGTGTTGGGGGCGGGGGGTTGGTGTTGGATGGTGTTGGGGGAGGGGGTTGGTGTTGGATGGTGTTGGGGGCGGGGGGTCGGTGTTGGATGGTGTTGGGGGCGGGGGGGTCGGTGTTGGATGGTGTGGGGCGAGGGGGGGTCAGTGTTGGATGGTGTGGGGCGAGGGGGGGTTGGTGTGGGATGGTGTTGGGGAGGGGGTCAGTGTTGGATGGTGTGGGGCGAGGGGGGGTCGGTGTTGGATGGTGTTGGGGAGGGGGTCAGTGTTGGATGGTGTTGGGTGCGGAGAGGTCGGTGTTGGATGGTGTTGTGGGAGTGGGTTGGTATTGGATGGTGTGGGGGGGGTTGGTGTTGGAATGTGTGGGGGAGGGGGGGGTCGGTGTTGGATGGTGTGGGTACGGGGACTTGGTATTGGATGGGGTGGGGGGAGAGGGGTTGGTGTTGGAAGGTGTGGGGGGAGGGGGTTCGGTGTTGGATGGTGTAGGGGGAGGGGGTTGGTGTTGGATGGTGTTGGGGGCGGGTGGTCAGTGTTGGATGGTGTTGGGGGAGGGGGTTGGTGTTGGATGGGGTGGGGGGAGAGGGATTGGTGTTGGAAGGTGTGGGGGGAGGGGGTTGGTGTTGGATGGTGTGGGGGACGGGGGTTGGTATTGGATGGTGTGGGGGGAGGGGGTTGGTGTTGGATGGTGTGGGGGACGGGGGGTTGGTATTGGATGGTGTGGGGGGAGGGGGTTGGTGTTGGATGGTGTGGGGGGCGGGGGGGGCGGTGTTGGAAGGTGTTGGGGAGTGGGTCGGTTGGATGGTGTTGGGGGGGTTGGTGTTGGATGGTGTTGGGGAGGGGGTTGGTGTTGGATGGTGTTGGGGGCGGGTGGTCAGTGTTGGATGGTGCTGGGATGTCGGTGTTGGATGGTGTTGGGGCGGGGGTTGGTGTTGGATGGTGTTGGGGAGGGGGTCGGTGTTGGAAGGTTTTGGGGCGGGGTGTCAGTGTTGGATGGTGTTGGGGAGGGGGTCGGTGTTGGAAGGTGTTGGGGGTGGGGGGTTGGTGTTGGATGGTGGGGGAGGGCGAGTCGGTGTTGGATGGGGTTGGGGTAGGGGGTGGCTGTTGGATGGTGTTGGGGAGGGGGGATTGGTGTTGGATGGTGTTGGGGGGGGTTGGTGTTGGATGGTGTTGGGGCCGGGGGCCCGGTGTTGGATGGTGGTGGGGGAGGGGGTTGGTGTTAGATGGTGTTGGGGGCGGGGGGCCGGTGTTGGATGATGTTGGGGGTGGGGGGCCGGTGTTGGATGGTGTTGGTGGCGGGGGGGCCGGTGTTGGATGGTGTTGGGGGAGGGGGTCGGTGTTGGATGGTGTTGGGGGCGGGGGGTTGGTGTTAGATGGTGTTGGGGGAGGGGGTCGGTGTTGGATGGTGTGGGGCAAGGGGGGGTTGGTGTTGGATGGTGTTGGTGGCGGGGTGGCCGGTGTTGGATGGTGTTGGGGAGGGGGGGTCGGTGTTGGAAGGTGTTGGGGGCTGGGGGGCCGGTGTTGGATGGTGTTGGGGCGGGGGGGCTGGTGTTGGATGATGTTGGGTGAGGGGGTTGGTGTTGGATGATGTTGGGGCTGGGGGCCCTGTGTTGGATGGTGTTTGTGGCGGGGGGGCCGGTGTTGGATGGTGTTGGGGGAGGGGGTCGGTGTTGGATGGTGTTTGTGGCGGGGGATCGCTGTTGGATGGTGTTGGGGCGGGAGAGTCAGTGTTGGATGGTGTTGGGGGAGGGGGTTGGTGTTGGATGGTGTTGGGGGCGGGGGGTTGGTGTTGGAATGTGTGGGGGAGGGGGTTGGTGTTGGATGGTGTGGGGCGAGGGGGGGTCAGTGTTGGATGGTGTGGGGCGAGGGGGGGTTGGTGTGGGATGGTGTTGGGGAGGGGGTCAGTGTTGGATGGTGTGGGGCGAGGGGGGGTCGGTGTTGGATGGTGTTGGGGAGGGGGTCAGTGTTGGATGGTGTTGGGTGCGGAGAGGTCGGTGTTGGATGGTGTTGTGGGAGTGGGTTGGTATTGGATGGTGTGGGGGGGGTTGGTGTTGGAATGTGTGGGGGAGGGGGGGGTCGGTGTTGGATGGTGTGGGTACGGGGACTTGGTATTGGATGGGGTGGGGGGAGAGGGGTTGGTGTTGGAAGGTGTGGGGGGAGGGGGTTCGGTGTTGGATGGTGTAGGGGGAGGGGGTTGGTGTTGGATGGTGTTGGGGGCGGGTGGTCAGTGTTGGATGGTGTTGGGGGAGGGGGTTGGTGTTGGATGGGGTGGGGGGAGAGGGGTTGGTGTTGGAAGGTGTGGGGGGAGGGGGTTGGTGTTGGATGGTGTGGGGGACGGGGGGTTGGTATTGGATGGTGTGGGGGGAGGGGGTTGGTGTTGGATGGTGTGGGGGACGGGGGGTTGGTATTGGATGGTGTGGGGGGAGGGGGTTGGTGTTGGATGGTGTGGGGGGCGGGGGGGGCGGTGTTGGAAGGTGTTGGGGAGTGGGTCGGTTGGATGGTGTTGGGGGGGTTGGTGTTGGATGGTGTTGGGGAGGGGGTTGGTGTTGGATGGTGTTGGGGGCGGGTGGTCAGTGTTGGATGGTGCTGGGATGTCGGTGTTGGATGGTGTTGGGGCGGGGGTTGGTGTTGGATGGTGTTGGGGAGGGGGTCGGTGTTGGAAGGTTTTGGGGCGGGGTGTCAGTGTTGGATGGTGTTGGGGAGGGGGTCGGTGTTGGAAGGTGTTGGGGGTGGGGGGTTGGTGTTGGATGGTGGGGGAGGGCGAGTCGGTGTTGGATGGGGTTGGGGTAGGGGGTGGCTGTTGGATGGTGTTGGGGAGGGGGGATTGGTGTTGGATGGTGTTGGGGGGGGTTGGTGTTGGATGGTGTTGGGGCCGGGGGCCCGGTGTTGGATGGTGGTGGGGGAGGGGGTTGGTGTTAGATGGTGTTGGGGGCGGGGGGCCGGTGTTGGATGATGTTGGGGGTGGGGGGCCGGTGTTGGATGGTGTTGGTGGCGGGGGGGCCGGTGTTGGATGGTGTTGGGGGAGGGGGTCGGTGTTGGATGGTGTTGGGGGCGGGGGGTTGGTGTTAGATGGTGTTGGGGGAGGGGGTCGGTGTTGGATGGTGTGGGGCAAGGGGGGGTCGGTGTTGGATGGTGTGGGGCGAGGGGGGGTCGGTGTTAGATGGTGTTGGGCGGGGGGTCAGTGTTGAATGGTGTTGTGGGAGGGGGTTGGTGTTGGATGGTGTTGGGGGCGGGGGGTTGGTGTTGGAATGTGTGGGGGAGGGGGTCGGTGTTGGATGGTGTTGGGCGGGGGGTCAGTGTTGGATGGTGTTGGGGGCGGGGGGTCGGTGTTGGATGGTGTTGGGGGAGGGGGTCGGTGTTGGATGGTGTTGGGCGGGGGGTCAGTGTTGGATGGTGTGGGGCGAGGGGGGGTCGGTGTTGGATGGTGTTGGGGAGGGGGTCAGTGTTGGATGGTGTTGGGTGCGGAGAGGTCGGTGTTGGATGGTGTTGTGGGAGTGGGTTGGTATTGGATGGTGTGGGGTGGGTTGGTGTTGGAATGTGTGGGGGAGGGGCGGGTCGGTGTTGGATGGTGTGGGGGACGGGTGGTCAGTGTTGGATGGTGCTGGGGGAGGGGGTTGGTGTTGGATGGGGTGGGGGGAGAGGGGTTGGTTTTGGAAGGTGTGGGGGGAGGGGGTTCGGTGTTGGATGGTGTGGGGGGAGGGGGTTGGTGTTGGATGGTGTTGGGGGCGGGGGGGTCGGTGTTGGAAGGTGTTGGGGGAGGGGGTTGGTGTTGGATGGGGTGCGGGGAGAGGGGTTGGTGTTGGAAGGTGTGGGGGACGGGGGGTTGGTATTGGATGGTGTGGGGGGAGGGGGTTGGTGTTGGATGGTGTTGGGGGCGGGGGGGGCGGTGTTGGAAGGTGTTGGGGGAGGGGGTTGGTGTTGGATGGTGTGGGGGACGGGGGGTTGGTATTGGATGGTGTGGGGGGAGGGGGTTGGTGTTGGATGGTGTTGGGGGCGGGGGGGTCGGTGTTGGAAGGTGTTGGGGAGTGGGTTGGTTGGATGGTGTTGGGGGGGTTGGTGTTGGATGGTGTTGGGGAGGGGGTTGGTGTTGGATGGTGTTGGGGGCGGGTGGTCAGTGTTGGATGGTGCTGGGATGTCGGTGTTGGATGGTGTTGGGGCGGGGGTTGGTGTTGGATGGTGTTGGGGGGAGAGGGGTTGGTGTTGGAAGGTGTGGGGGGAGGGGGTTCGGTGTTGGATGGTGTGGGGGGAGGGGGTTGGTGTTGGATGGTGTTGGGGGCGGGTGGTCAGTGTTGGATGGTGTTGGGGGAGGGGGTTGGTGTTGGATGGGGTGGGGGGAGTGGGGTTGGTGTTGGAAGGTGTGGGGGGAGGGGGTTCGGTGTTGGATGGTGTGGGGGACGGGGGGTTGGTATTGGATGGTGTGGGGGGAGGGGGTTGGTGTTGGATGGTGTTGGGGGTGGGCGGGGTCAGTGTTGGATGGTGTTGGGGGCTGGTGTTGGATGGTGTTGGGGAGAGGGTTGGTGTTGGATGGTGTGGGGGACGGTGAGTTGGTATTGGATGGTATGGGGGGCGGGTGGTCAGTGTTGGATGGTGCTGGGAGGTCAGTGTTGGATGGTATTGGGGAGTGGGTCGGTGTTGGAAAGTGTTGGGGGCGTGGGGTTGGTGTTGGAAAGTGTTGGGGGCGGGGGGGTTGGTGTTGGATGGTGTTGGGGAGGGGGTTGGTTTTGGATGGGGTTGGGCGGGGGGGTCGATGTTGGATGGTGTTGGGGGCGGGGGGGCGGTATTGGATGGTGTTGGGGAGGGGATCAGTGTTGGATGGTGTTGGGGCGGGTGGGTCGGTGTTGGAAGGAGTTGGGGTGGGGGGGTTGGTGTTGGAAGGAGTTGGGGAGGGGGTTGGTGTTGGAAGGTGTTGGTGTTGGATGGTGTTGGGGAGGGAGTCGTTGTTGGATGGTGTTACGAGTGGGGGGGTCGATGTTGGATGGTGTTGGATGGTGTGGGAGGCGGAGTCGGTGTTGGATGGTGTTGGGGGAGGGGGTCTCTGTTGGATGGTGTTGGGGGTGGGGGGGCGGGGTTGGATGGTGTTGGGGGCGTGGGGGCAGTGTTGGATGGAATTGGGAAGCGGGGGGGTCGGTGTTGGATGGTGTTGGGGAGGGAGTCAGTGTTGGATGGTGTTGGGGGCGGGGAGGTCGATGTTGGATGGTGTTGGGGGCGGGGAGGTCGATGTTGGATGGTGTTGGGGGCGGGGAGGTCGATGTTGGATAGTGTTGGGGGCGGGGGGTCGGTGTTGGATAGTGTTGGGGGCGGGGAGGTCGATGTTGGATAGTGTTGGGGGCGGGGGGTCGGTGTTGGATAGTGTTGGGGGCGGGGGGTCGGTGTTGGATAGTGTTGGGGGCGGGGGGTCGGTGTTGGATGGTGTTGGGCGGGGGGTCGGTGTTGGATGGTGTTGGGGGCGGGGGGTCGATGTTGGATGGTGTTGGGGGCGGGGGGTCGGTGTTGGATGGTGTTGGGGGCGGGGGGTCGATGTTGGATGGTGTTGGGGGCGGGGGGTCGGTGTTGGATAGTGTTGGGGGCGGGGGGTCGGTGTTGGATGGTGTTGGGGGCGGGGGGTCGATGTTGGATGGTGTTGGGGGCGGGGGGTCGGTGTTGGATGGTGTTGGGGGCGGGGGGTCGGTGTTGGATAGTGTTGGGGGCGGGGGGTCGGGGTTGGATGGTGGTGGGGGATGGGGTTGGTGTTGGATGGTGTTGGGGGCGGGGAGGTCGATGTTGGATGGTGTTGGGGGCGGGGGATCGGTGTTGGATGGTGTTGGGGGCGGGGGATCGGTGTTGGATGGTGTTGGGGGGGTTGGTGTTAGATGGTGTTGGGGGTGGGGGGGGTTGGTGTTGGATGGTGTTGGGGGGTCAGTGTTGGATGGTGTTGGGGAGTGGGTCAGTGTTGGAAGGTGTTGGGGGCGAGAATTTGGTGTTGGATGGCGTTGGGGGCGAGGGTCGGTGTTGGATGGTGTTGGGGAGGGGGTCGGTGTTGGATGGGGTTGGGCAGGGGGGGTCGATGTTGGATGGTGTTGGGTGCGGGGGGACGGTATTGGATGGTGTTGGGGGAGGGGATCGGTGTTGGGGGTGGGGGGTTGGTGTTGGAAGGTGTTGGGGAGCGGGGGGGTTGGTGTTGGATGGTGTTGGGGGTGGGAGTCATTGTTGGAAGGTGTTAAGGATGGGGGGGTCGGTGTTGGATGGTGGGGGATGGGGTTGGTGTTGGATGGTGTTGGGGGTGGGGGGGCCGGTGTTGGATGGTGTTGGGGGAGGGGGTCGGTGTTGGATGGTGTTTGTGGCGGGGGGTCGCTGTTGGATGGTGTTGGGGCGGGAGAGTCAGTGTTGGATGGTGTTGGGGGAGGGGGTCGGTGTTGGATGGTGTTGGGGGAGGGGGTTGGTGTTGGATGGTGTTGGGGAGGGGGTCGGTGTTGGATGGTGTTGGGACGGGGGGGTCGGTGTTGGATGGTGTTGGGGGAGGGGGTCAGTGTTGGATGGTGTTGGGGGAGGGGGTCGGTGTTGGATGGTGTTGGGGGAGGGGGTTGGTGTTGGATGGTGTTGGGGAGGGGGTCGGTGTTGGATGGTGTGGGGCGAGGGGGGTTCGGTGTTGGATGGTGTTGGGGGAGGGGGGGTTGGTGTTGGAATGTGTGGGGGAGGGGGGTCAGTGTTGGATGGTGTTGGGGGAGGGGGTTGGTGTTGGATGGTGTTGGGGAGGGGGTCGGTGTTGGATGGTGTGGGGGAGGGGGGGTCGGTGTTGGATGGTGTGGGGCGAGGGGGGGTCGGTGTTGGATGGTGTGGGGCGAGGGGGGGTCGGTGTTGGATGGTGAGGGGCGAGGGGGGGTCGGTGTTGGATGGTGTTGGGGGACGGGGGGTTGGTGTTGGATGCTGTTGGGACAGGGGGGGGTCGGTGTTGGATGGTGTGGGGCGAGGGGGGGTTGGTGTTGGATGGTGTGGGGGAGGGGGTCAGTGTTGGATGCTGTTAGGGGCATGTTTTTCAGATCCATCTTCTACTCAACTGCCTCTAAGCTGAAGTTTCCAACACTTTATCTCCTGGAGGAGTCTAGACAGAGGCTGTGTCTTTACAAACATCAGCAATCCCCACAAACAACCTTAAACAAAATGATTTGTATTGTATGTAAGCTTCTTGTTATGAAATGTAAAATACATTTGACATGATCCCACTACTGTGTCATCTTTGTTATGAAATCCCTTAAGGCCATGGGATGTTGGACCAGAGGTAGGCCGTTCAGCCCATCAAGTTGAGTCCACCATTCAATGAGATCTGATAATCTAAGCTGATTAAAAATGTGGTGGTTGACTGTCAGTCATCATCAACTGCTACATTGTCCATGACAATGCCTCTACCTATGAGAGTCCACCTGCAGGATCACATGACTAATACCATCACTACAGCAATGCAGCACCAGCAGTGCCTTATTTCTGTGTTTTCCCGTTTTATTATATTTCCACGAAAAGTTCCTAATGAAGTTAGATGTTGATCATCAGTGTTCTGCTTTACTAACCCAATAAACATACAGCAGACTCAGTTGAGGGAAAGATATCCTTATTGACCTCTCATAACCTATTGATTAACCTATCTATTTCTAACGGGGATGTCTGGATTGATATTTCCTTCCTACAATAACACTGGTCAAAGATAGTCTGCACCTTTCTGTAGGTATTCCACTAATTTTAAGTCATTATCATATAAAAAAAACAACAGATTATGCAAGAACTCAAAGACATGTAGTTCTTCCTGTAGTTGTCTCAATCTTTGTGGATAATTCATTTTAAGTATCATATCCCCCTAGATCTATTTGTTCCAACCTAAATCTCTTTTACACTCTAACATTTGCTTTCACTCTCTGGTATTTACCATATTAATGGTGGTTAAGTCAGTTTCTCTATATCTGTGTGCTGATGGTTTTAAAATTTCTCTCACATTACATGCTATGAGGTTATCATGTAGCTAAGCATGTCTGAATCTTATCCCTTGGTACATTTCACTGTGAATTTCAATATGTTATTTGCTTCATCTGTCATAAATCACATACACACACTTACACCATGCCACATGGTCTTGACTTTCAGGAGATCTTACAGAAGAAGTGAAAGGAATCAACATCACATAGTCTGTGCTGAAAATGTGTTGCTGGAGAAGCGCAGCAGGTCAGGCAGCATCCAGGGAACAGGAGAATCGACGTTTCGGGCATAAGCCCTTTCCTGAAGAAGGGCTCATGCCCGAAACGTCGATTCTCCTGTTCCCTGGATGCTGCCTGACCTGCTGCGCTTTTCCAGCAACACATTTTCAGCTCTGATCTCCAGCATCTGCAGACCTCACTTTCTCCATCACATAGTCTGTGCATACCTTCCCCTGCAGGGCACCAATATGTTGGTACAGGACCTTGGTTAAGCCACATTTGGAGTACTGTGTGCAGTTCTGGTCGCCTCACTTTAGGAAAGATGTGGAAGCTTTGGAGAGGGTGCAGAGAAGATTTACCAGGATGTTGCCTGGAATGGAGAATAGGTCGTACGAGGATAGGTTGAGAGTGCTAGGCCTTTTCTCGTTGGAATGGCAAAGGATGAGGGGTGACTTGATAGAGGTTTATAAGATGATCAGGGGAATAGATAGACAGTCAGAAACTTTTTCCCCAGGTACAACAGAGTGTTACAAGGGGACATAAATTTAAGGTGAAGGGTGGAAGGTATAGGGGAGATGTCAGGGGTGGGTTCTTTACCCAGAGAGTGGTGGGGGCATGGAATGCGCTGCCTGTGGGAGTGGTAGAGTCAGAATCTTTGGTGACCTTTAAGCGGCAATTGGATAGGTACATGGATGGGTGCTTAAGCTAGGACAAATGTTCGGCACAACATCGTGGGCCGAAAGGCCTGTTCTGTGCTATATTGTTCTATGTTCTATGTTGGACAATGACCAGACCATCAAATTCCACTGTATTAAAAAGTTCATGTGCTAACCTTATGTACAAGCTCCCTTGACTAGAATATATATCAAATCAAATTGATATATTCCAATGAACTACATCCAAGTCAATTATTCCATTCCCACTTTTGAGCACAATTTTACTGTCTCTATATTTAATTCCAAATGGAGCATCTCATTTACTATAATTCCACCAATGTAATCGCAGAGCACCTCAAAATACATTATATGATCAAACAAACTCTGCATGAATTCACAAAGGGGAAATCCCCTGTGACAAATTTAGTACAGTTCTTTGAAGAGATTACCAAGTGAAACAGATAAAGGAGAACCTATAGATGTGTTATATTCAGACTTCCAGAAAGCCTTTGATAAGGTATCACATGTTATGCTACTTTTGGTGTTGGGGGTAGTTATCAACATGGACGGAGGATTGGCTAACTATTAGAAGACAGAGAGTTGGGATAAAGTGGGCAACTTCAGAATGACAGCTTTTAACTAACGGAATGCCACGGGGATCAGGGCTGGGACCTGGATGAGGAGAGTGAATGTACTATGGCAGATTTGTGGATGACACAAAAATAGATGGGGAGGTAAATGGTGAGGGTGACACAAATCTCCGAAACAGTGACATAGACATTGTGTATGAGGGGGCAAAACCCTGGCCAAAGAAATGTAATATGGAAAAATGCCAGGTGATGCCCTTCGTCAGGAATAGGGGAGCTGATGATTCTATCCATGAAGGAAGTCTGCAGCACAGAGGAATACGGGGTTCCTCAGGCATTAAAGATCAGCAGGTAATGGGGGAAGGCAAAACACTGTTAATTCCAGTTGTGGTCTGACCAGTACCTTGTATAGGTTTGGAAAATCTCCCCAGTTTTATAATCTATTCCCTTTGAAATAAAGGGGTTTATTTTCCATTCACTTTCCCTGGTACCTGCTGAACTTGTGATTCATGGACAAATATCTCCCAAATCCCACTGTGCTACAGCATTCTGTAGACTTGCTTGTTGGTGATGGTCATAGCCTGGCATTTGTATGAATGTTACTCGCCACTTGTCGACCTGAGCCTGGATATTGTCCAGGTCTTGTTGCATTTGAGCATGGACTGCTTCAGTAACTGAGGAGTCGCGAATGGTCTTGAACATTGTACAGTCATCAACAAGCATCCTGCTTCGGACCTTATGATGGAGGAAAGATCATTGACCTTCTGTCGTCCTCCTCCATTTAAATACTATTCAGCTCCGACATTACATTGTTATTCTGGAGCTCAGTGAACACACAGTTTAACTCGTTCACAATCAAAGCAGAACTCAGGTTTACCACAAGAATATACACACTTGTGGACAAATTAAACAATGAACATCTGCTTTCAACTAAGGGTTAACAACCTCTGTCTCTATACATAGAATCTCAGTAGCACTACAATCAAAACAATTATCACACATACTTTTCAAAGACAGATTTCAAACAAAACGCGTTTTGTTCGTTTCACTTTCAATGTCACTAAAAATCTGCTGGTTAATTTCTCATGACATGGAGGCTGAACATCGTCTGTCAAATTTAAAGTTTATTTCCCTTCATGACATCCTTTCCTTTCTCACAGTAACACTAAATATTTCGGTCAGCTGTTAACCTGCCTTTCTTTCCTCCTGGCTGTTTTCCCTCCTGCGCAATCTTGAAAGTATTTTTGCGGCATAGAAGCTGAAAGTATTTACAATCAGCCCAGAAGTTGCTTTCAACTCCAAAAATAAATCTTTTGTTTTCTTTGAACCGCCCTCTTAGCAGTTTGTTTTGGTTTCGCAACTGCCTGCAGTTTTTCAAACTTTCACCCTCGTCATACAGACGTTCAGCTGGGTACTTCAATCCTGTTGGAGATATCGAAGAGATTGTACACTTTGAATGTACCTTCAGTCCTCAAACATGTTGGTTTAATTCTTTCATCTCCTAATCTTTCCGGTTCATCGGCTCTCTAAGCATTAATGTGACTGTTGTAAACTACAATTCGCTCACCCACTCCTGGCTTATTGTATTTGGTTAACCACATCCTGGATGAGGGAGCCCCAGCATTTGGTGTTTCTCTGACTCTCATCAGGTATGACATCTCAGGGTCTCACACAGGATGCTTGCCAGACAATGACTGAATTCAGTGAGCTATTTGTCTGTGGAGGCTTTCTTTGAAACCACGCATTTTGGAAATAAAAGTTTATCAATGTTCATAATACTCTGAGTATCATTGTGGCACTATTTTCTGCTGACCTTATTCCAGCCTTGATTCAAACATTGACAAAGAAGCTGGATGCTAGAGCTGGGGTTGGAGTGACACCAAAGAGGCACCTAAGGGCCCAAGGAAAACACGAGCCAATGGGGTCAGAGGAAAAGCCGCTGATTGGTGTCACACCCAGAATAAAGGAAGGTGGTTGTGGTTGTTGGAGGGTCGGTCATCTCAGCGCCAGGTCTCTGCGGGAGTTCCTCAGGGTAGTGTCCGAGGCCCAACTCTCTTCAGCTGCTTCATCAATGACCTTCCCTCCGTCATAAGGTCTGAAGTGGGTTGTTTGTCAATGGATTGTACAATGTTCGCGACTTCTCAGTTACTGAAGCAGTCCACGTTCAAATGCAACAAGATCTGGACAATATGCATGCTCAGGTCGACAAGTGGCGAGTAAGATTCGCACAAATACCAGGCTATGACCATCACCAATAAGAAAACCTATCCCCCACGCCTTAACTTTCAATGGCATCCTCATTGCTGAGTCGCTAACTATTGTACCTCTGGGGTTACCATTGAATGGAAATTGAAATGGACAAGCCACATAAATACTGTGGATATGAAGAGCAGGGACATAACTCACCTCCTGACTCCCCAAAGCCTGTCTACCATCTACAAGGAGGGAATCCTCCCCACTTGCCTGGAGCTTGACGCCGTCCAGGACAAAGCAACCCGCTTGATTGGCACCACATCCACGAGCGTTCATCCTCTCCAGCACCAATGCTCAGTAGCAGCAAGTGTGTACTAGCTACAAGATGCACCAAAGACATTTAGGCAGCATTTTCCAAACCCACGATCACTTTCACCTCGAAGGATACATGGGGAACACCAAGTTCCTCTCCAAGTCACTCATTATCCTGGCTTGGAAATACATCACCGTTCCTCCACTGTCAAAATCTCGGGATTCCCTCCCTCAGGGCATTGTGGGTCAAGCACATGAATTCCAGTGGCTCAAGAAGGCAGCTCAACCCCACCTTCTCGAGAGCTGGGCAGGTTTCTTTGGGAAAGAGTAGCAACAAACACAGACACAGAGTTACAGTTTTATCATGGTCAATAATACTTCCTATACGTAAATAAATGGTCCCATACATTCTTATATCCATCTTCTGCTTGATTGTCTCATGTCTCAAGTCATTTCGAACTGGCCGAGTCCAGACAGAGGCTGTGTCTTTACAATAACAGGTAATGCTCACAGACTGACTCGAGGAATTCGAGTAATCTCTTGTATCAACTGCGGTCACTGACCTCATTTCACCTGGTGATCTCCCTCCCACTGTCTCCAAGCTGATAGTGCCCCCAGCCCGACACAGCTCATTACTACCTCCTTCTGAAAAGCCACCAACAGGACTACCCAGGCAGGTCCATTGCTCCAGCCTGCTCCTGCCCCCCAGGACTCAGCTCTTCCTACCTTGACTTGATCTTTCCTCCCCTGGTCCACTCCCTGCCCACTTACATCCACGATTCCCCTGACGCTTTACACTGGTTTCAGGATTTCTGTGCGCAGGCTCCAGCCCCTTCCTCTTTCCCATCCGCACGCAATCCCTTTACACGCCCATCTCCCCACCCACACCCCCATCCCAGGAGGGTCTCAGGGCTCTCCACTTCTTCCCTGAAGAAAGGCCTGAACTGTCCCCATCCACCATCAGCCTCCTCCACGTGGCCGACCTCACCCTCATCCTCAACATCTTCTCTTTTACCTCCTCTCATTTTCTTCAGGTCAGAGGAGTGGCTGTGGGCATGCGCATGGGCCCCAGTTACACCTATTTCTTCATGGGGCATGCCTTGTTTCAGTCCTATTCCAGCCCCCACCCACCATCTTTCTCTGATATATCAATGATTCCCTCTCTCATCCGGAACTGGAAAAGTTAATCAATTTTGTTTGCAATTTCCTCGCCTCCCTTCCCTTCCTCGGCATCTCTGTTTCTAGTTCTGGGCATAGACTGGCCACTATAAACTTACCCATTCCCACAGCTACCTGGACTCCAAGTCCTCACACATTGTTTCCTATGAAGGCTCCATTCCATTTTCCCAGTTCCTCCATCTCCATCACATACATTCCAATGAGGCCAACTTTGACAAAGGATCCTTTGAAATGTCCACCCTCTTCCTCAACTGAGGATTGCCCAGCTCTGTTCACAACAGGGCCCTCAACTGGGTCTGACCCATCTCCCGCACTTCCACCCACAACCCCTCTCTCCCCTCCCTCAACAGTGATAGGCTTCCCCTTGCCCTTACCCACAATCCCCCTTTGCAACCACATCAGGAAAATCATCAGCTGCCATTTCTGCCATCTCCAGCGAGGTGCTACCATCAGACACATGTCCCCATCCCCTCCCTTATCCACCTTCCGCAGGGACCATTCCCTCCAAGACACCCTGATTCACTCTTCCTTCATTTCCCAACCACCACCCCGCCCCACCCACAGCCCCACAGCACCTTCCCCTGCAATCGCTGAAGGTGTAACACTTGCCCATTTACCTCCTCCCTCCTCAGTATCCAAGGACGCAGACGTACCTTCCAGGTGAAGCAGCACTTTACCTGCACTTGTCACAATCCAGTCCACTGCATTCACTGCTCACTCACAATGATGGTCTCCTCTACATTGGGGAAATGGAGCATAGTCTGGGTGACCGCTTCACAGAACATCTACGTTCTGATGGCAAAAAAGGGGCTGAGCTTCCACTTTCCTGCCACTTTAACTGCCCACTCTGTTCCCTGGCCAACATCTCTGTCTCAGACTTGCTGCAGTGCTCCAGCAAAGCTCAGCACAAGCTGGAAGAACAACACCTTATTTTCCACTCAGGGACCCTGCCACCCTCCAGACTCAATACTGAGTTCAATAATTTTAGGGTCTGAACTCTCCCATGTCCTAGCCTCCTACCCCACACATCAAGCCTTGTTATCACATTACACACTCCCTCTTGTCAGCTACTAACAGTCTTCATTAACAGCTAATCTACCTCCAAACCAGATCATTATCTTTGTCCATCCCAACTGTTCTCGTCCTTGGGCTCCATCGTCACCAATTATTAACTCCTCACCCTCTCTCCCCACCTTACCTTCTGCATATAAACCACATTTTCCGAGGTGCCCTCAGTTCTGAGGAAAGGTCACTAGATCTGAAACATTGACTCTGATTTCTCTTCACAGATGCTGTCAGACCTGCTGAGCTTTTCCAGCAACTTCTGTTTTTGTAACTTGTAATGTGTCAGCCCTGGGAGTCATGATGTGGAGGAGCTGGTGTTGGACTGGGGAGCACAGAGTTAAAAATCACACAACACCAGGTTATAGTCCAACAGGTTTATTTGGTAGCGCTAGCTGTTGGAGCGACGCTCCTTCATCAGTTGTGGAACAAGGTCATAAGACACAATTTATAGCAAAAGATCACAACGTCATGCAACTGAAACGATATATTGAATAGTTTGCTGTTAAGACTTTCATCTTTTAGAGTAAGTTGTAGGTTTCGGTTCATTAATATGTAAATCCCAGAAACTCTTTAAGTCACATTCTTGAGATAACTTCAGGTTTTGGTGACATCTCAGCTCAGACAATACATTAAAGGTGTGAGGTTAGACTCCATCTGTATTCCAATCTTAAATCAGACGGGTTCTATTTCCAAAGTGGAATTTACAAAATCTTACATGGGTTGACTGCCTGCAGATTATGCAAAGTAGAATGTATCTGCAAATACAGATTCATGCGTTGGTGCATGAGAGAGAGGGAGAGAGAGAGAGAGTGAGCGTGTGCATGTGAGTGTCGTGAGTGCACACTTGGTAAAGTGTGTGTGTGCGTGTAATGGAGTATAAGCCTGTGAGAGGGTGTGCGCGTGGATGTGAGTGTGGGGGCATATGTATATGCGTATGAGAAAGAGCATGTGTATGAGTGAGGGTCTGCATGAGTGTGTGTAAGAGAGTGTATAGGGTAGTGGGGTCACCTGTTCTGTGACATGAATCCAAGGTCACAGTTGAAGCCTTCCTCATGGGGACTGAACTTGGCTATCAGTCTCTGCTTGGCAACTCTGCGTTGCTGCCTGTCCTGAAGTCTGCCTTGGCGGATGGTCACCCAAAGATCTGAGGCTGAATGTCCCTGACCACTGAACTGTTCCCCGACTGGGAGGGAGCACCCCTGTTTGGTGCTAGTTGTGCGGTGTCAGTTCATCCGTTGTTGTAACCTCTGCTTAGTTTAATCAATGTCTCAGGGCATCCTTGCTTCAGTGTATGAGATAGACAACATTGACTTGAGTCACATGAGTACCCGCACGCGTATATGGTGGGTGGTGTCCCCATGTGTGATGGTAGTATCCATGTCAACACTCTGACACGTCTTGCATGACAGGGTTGTATGGTGGTCAATGTTGTCCTGAAGGCTGCGAACAATGGTCTCTTTAAGGTTCGGTGGTTGTTTAAAGGCGAGCAGTGGAGGTGTAGGGAAGGTCTCGGCGAGGCGCTCATCCTCTTCGATAATGTGTTGCCGGCTGCGGAGAACATGGTCTTTAAGGTCCTGGGAAATACTGGACAATGAAGAATTTGCAGATACATTCTATTTTACATAAAAATTGCACAATCTGCAGGTTGTCGATCCATGTAATATTTTGTCAATTCCACTTTGGAAATAAAACCCGTCTGACTCAAGGCAGAATTGAATTGAATTTATTGTCACATGTACCGAGGCACAGTGAAGAGCTTTGTCTTGCGAGCAATACAGGCAGATCACAGAGTTAAGTAGCATAGATAGTAAATAATAGGCAAACAGCAGCAAAAACAAAAACACAGGTACAGGTGAATGTTAAGAGTTTGTGAGTCCATTCAGTATTCTAACAACAGTAGTGTAGAAACTGTTTTGAAACCAGCTGGTGCATGTGGTCAGGCTTCTGTACCTTCTCCCTGATGGTAGAGGTTGTAGAAAAACATTGCCAGGGTGGGATGGATCTTTAAGAATGCTGGCGGCCTTTCCTTGACAGTGGGCCTGGTAGATGGATTCTATAGATGGGAGGTTGGCCTTTGTGATTGTCTGGGCCGAGTTCCCCAGTCTCTGTAACCGTCTCCGATCTTGAATGGTACAGTTGCCACACCAGGTAGTGATACATCCAGACAGAATGCTCTCGATGGCGTTCCTATAAAAGTTGGCAAGGGTATTTACCGTCATGGCAAATGTCCTCAGCTGCCTGAGGAAGAAGAGACGTTGTTGGGCCTTTGTAACCAGTGTGTCCACACAGAGAGTCCAAGAAAACTTGTTGTGGATGACCACTCCCAGGAGCTTGACATTCTCCACTCGTTCCACCTCTGTGCTGTTAATGTATGGGGGGGCATGAGTAACATCCCGCCAAAAGTCAATAATGAGTTCCTTGGTTTTGCTGGCATTGAGAGCTAGGTTGTTTTCAGTGCACCGTTTTTCCTGGTCTTCCACCTCCTGTCTGTCGTCTGTTTCGTCGCCATCTGAGATTCGACCGACTATCATGGTGTCATCAGCGAACTTGTAATAATAGCATTAGTCTGGTATTTAGTGATGCAGTCAGGGGTATACAGTGAGTACAGTTAGGGGACTGAGTGCGCACCCCTGGGGGGCTCCAGTGTTGAGTGTTAGTGAGGATGAAATATTGTCCCCATTCTTCACTGATTGTGGCCTGTGGGTCAGGAAACTGAGGATCCAGTTGCAGAGAGTGGGGCTTGGTCTGACACTCTAGCCTCACACCTTTAATGCATTGTCTGAGCTGAGATGTGACCTTTTGTTATGAAACCTTAAGTTATCTCGAGAATGTGACTTAAAAAAAGTTCTGGAATTCACATGTTAATGAACCTGAAACCTGCAACCCATTCTAAAAGACGATCAACTTCACAACAATCTAGGTGTGTTCAATATATGATTCCAGTTACGTGACACTGCGATGTTTTGCTATAAATTCTGTGTCTTATGGTCCTGCTCCACTACCACCTGCTCCGAAAGCTAGTGCTTACAAATCAACCTGTCGGACTATAACCTGGTGTTGTGTGATTTTTAACTTAGCCCTGGGTGTGACATTGGTGAGTTAGGAATCGAGAATGCAACGTAATGAAGCAGATGGATTTTTTTTTAAGATGATCTGACATGTCACGGTCACCATTACGCAAACTAGTGTAAACATAGCAGAGATCCCAGATCATGGGAGAGCCGAAACAATAAGGAAACTAACAAAGGAAAAATAATTTTTAAAAGTTACTTCAAGCTGTTTTCTGTTCTGATTTTGTGATTTCCTGGATTTGCAGTTTCTCTTATTTCAAACAGCAAAGTGGTTTCTGCAGAAATGGTTTCCTTCTCTCATGCTGAGAGGTGGGGGGAGAGTAGGGGTTCAGTTAGGCTCTGATTACATGTGAGTTAACCTCGTGTGCCTCCTACATTCCATGCTGCACATTCACCTGCAGTAACGTCTCTGAAGAACCAGGCACACACACAGCATCTTCCCGTATTGAAGGACACTGGGCCACACTGGGAATACTGACCTGTATTAAAGGGCACTGGGCCACACTGGGGAACACTGGGCCACACTGGGGAACACTGGGTCCCACTGGGGAACACTGGGCCACACTGGGAATACTGACCTGTATTGAAGGACACTGAGCCACACTGGGGAACACTGGGCCACACTGGGGAACACTGGGTCCCACTGGGGAACACTGAACCACACTGGGAATACTGACCTGTATTGAAGGACACTGGGCCACACTGGGGAACACTGGGCCACACTGGGGGACACTGGGCCACACTGGGGGACACTGGGCCACTCTGGGGAACATTGGGTCACACTGGGAATACTGGCCTGTATTGAAGGACACTGGGCCACACTGGGGGACACTGGGCCACACGGGGGAACACTGGGCCATTCTGGGGAACACTGGGTCACACTGAGGGACACTGAACTGTGCTGGGAACACTGAACCACACTGGGAATATTGACCTGTATTGAAGGACACTGGGCCATACTGGGGAACACTGGGCCACGCTGGGGGCACTGGGCCACACTGGGGAACACTTGGCCATGCTGAGGGACACTGGGCCACACTGAGGAACACTGGGTCATGCTGGGGAACACTGGGCCACACTGGGGAACACTCAACTGTGCTGGGAACACTGAACCACACTGGGAATACTGACCTGTATTGAAGAACCCTGGGCCACAGTGGGAATCACTGGGCCACACTGGGGGACACTGGGCCACACTGGGAGACACTGGGTCACACTGAGGAACATATAACCACACTGGAGAACACTAGGCCACACTGGAGAACACTGGGGAACACTGGAGAACATGCAGCCACACTGGAGAACACTGGGCCACACTGGAGAACACTGGAGAACACTGGAGAACATGTAGCCACACTGGAGTACATTGGGCCACACTGGAGAACACTGGGCCACACTGGAGAACACTGGGGAACACTGGAGAACACTGGAGAACATGTAGCCACACTGGAGTACATTGGGCTACACTGGAGAACACTGGTGAACACTGGGCCACACTGGAGAATATGTAGCCACACTGGAGAACACTGGGACACATTGGAGAACACTGGGGAACACTGGAGAACACGTAGCCACACTGGAGTACATGTAGCCACACTGGAGAACACTGGGGAACACTGGAGAACATGTAGCCACACTGGAGAACACTGGGCCACACTGGAGAACATGTAGCCACACTGGAGAACACTGGGCCACACTGGAGAACATGTAGCCACACTGGAGAACACTGGGCCACACTGGAGAACATGTAGCCACACTGGAGAACACTGGGCCACACTGGGGAGCAAAGGACCACTGGACCACACAAAGATACCCTGGACCACACAGGGTAACATTAGACCATGCTGGTAAAATGGACAACACTGGGTAATACTGGATCACAGTGGGAACTCTGGATCACAGTGGGAACACTGGACAGCTCTGAGAACACTGAAAGAGTGATGATAATGTGGAACTTGCACTTAAAGTGAATGACTGATATGAACAGCACAGACACATTGAAGAGGGCGTTAGACAAACACAGGAGAGAGAAAAGAATATCGGGATAGGATGGTAGATTCAGATAAGAACATATGGACAGAATTTGAGCATAAACACCAGCATGGACATGTTGGGCCAAGTGACAGGTCTCTATCCCAGAAATCAAATATCTTCCTCCAACAATACAGCAGCACCCTGAGTTACACTGGGCCATCCTCCTCCAATCGGAAAATACTGGAGCTGTAGCAGTTGTACTCGAAAAATACTGGGCTACGCTGATCAAACTGTATTTACACTGGGCTAGGCTGGTCAGACTGTATTACACGGGATACACTGTTCAGACTGTATTACACTGGGTCACACTGTTCAGACTGTATTACACTGGGCTACACTGGTCAGACTGTATTACACTGGGTCACACTGTTCAGACTGTATTACACTAGGTCACACTGTTCAGACTGTATTACACTGGGCTACACTGGCCAGACTGTATTACACTGGGTCACACTGTTCAGACTGTATTACACTGGGCTACACTGGTCAGACTGTATTACACTGGGTCACACTGTTCAGACTGTATTACACTGGGTCACACTGTTCAGACTGTATTACACTGGGCTACACTGGTCAGACTGTATTACACTGGGTCACACTGTTCAGACTGTATTACACTGGGCTACACTGGTCAGACTGTATTACACTGGGTCACACTGTTCAGACCGTATTACACTGGGCTACACTGGCCAGACTGTATTACACTGGGTCACACTGTTCAGACTGTATTACACTGGGCTACACTGGTCAGACTGTATTACACTGGGTCACACTGTTCAGACTGTATTACACTGGGTCACACTGTTCAGACTGTATTACACTGGGCTACACTGGCCAGACTGTATTACACTGGGTCACACTGTTCAGACTGTATTACACTGGGCTACACTGGTCAGACTGTATTACACTGGGTCACACTGTTCAGACTGTATTACACTGGGTCACACTGTTCAGACTGTATTACACTGGGCTACACTGGCCAGACTGTATTACACTGGGTCACACTGTTCAGACTGTATTACACTGGGCTACACTGGTCAGACTGTATTACACTGGGTCACACTGGCCAGACTGTATTACACTGGGCTACACTGGTCAGACTGTATTACACTGGGTCACACTGTTCAGACTGTATTACACTGGGCTACACTGGTCAGACTGTATTACACTGGGTCACACTGGTCAGACTGTATTACACAGGGTCACACTGTTCAGACTGTATTACACTGGGCTACACTGGTCAGACTGTATTACACTGGGTCACACTGGCCAGACTGTATTACACTGGGTCACACTGTTCAGACTGTATTACACTGGGCTACAATGGTCAGACTGTATTACACTGGTCAGACTGTATTACACTGGGTCACACTGGTCAGACCGTATTACACTGGGCTATACTGGTCAGACTGTATTACACTGGGGCACACTGTTCAGACTGTATTACACTGGGCTACACTGGCCAGACTGTATTACACTGGGTCACACTGTTCAGACTGTATTACACTGGGCTACACTGGTCAGACTGTATTACACTGGGTCACACTGTTCAGACTGTATTACACTGGGCTACACTGGTCAGACTGTATTACACTGGGCCACACTGGTCAGACTGTATTACACTGGGTCACCCTGGTCAGACCATATTACACTGGGTCACACTGGTCAGACCGTATTACACTGGGCTACACTGGTCAGACTGTATTACACTGGGTCACACTGGTCAGACTGTATTACACTGGGTGACCCTGGTCAGACCATATTACACTGGGTCACACTGGTCAGACTGTATTACACTGGGCTACACTGGTCAGACTGTATTACACTGGGTCACACTGTTCAGACTGTATTACACTGGGTCACACTGGTCAGACCGTATTACACTGGGCTACAATGGTCAGACTGTATTACACTGGGTCACACTGGTCAGACTGTATTACACTGGGCTACACTGGTCAGGCTGTATTACACTGGGCTACACTGGTCAGACTGTATTACACTGGGTCACCCTGGTCAGACCATATTACACTGGGTCACACTGGTCAGACCGTATTACACTGGGCTACACTGGTCAGACTGTATTACACTGGGTCACACTGGTCAGACTGTATTACACTGGGTCACCCTGGTCAGACCATATTACACTGGGTCACACTGGTCAGACTGTATTACACTGGGCTACACTGGTCAGACTGTATTACACTGGGTCACACTGTTCAGACTGTATTACACTGGGTCACACTGGTCAGACCGTATTACACTGGGCTACACTGGTCAGACTGTATTACACTGGGTCACACTGGTCAGACTGTATTACACTGGGCTACACTGGTCAGACTGTATTACACTGGGCTACACTGGTCAGACTGTATTACACTGGGTCACCCTGGTCAGACCATATTACACTGGGTCACACTGGCCAGACTGTATTACACTGGCCTACACTGGTCAGACCGTATTACACTGGGCTACACTGGTCAGACCATATTACACTGGGTCACACTGGTCAGACCGTATTACACTGGGCTACACTGGTCAGACTGTATTACACTGGGCTACACTGGCCAGACTGTATTACACTGGGTCACACTGGTCAGACTGTATTACACTGGGTCACACTGGTCAGACCGTATTACACTGGGCTACACTGGTCAGACTGTATTACACTGGGTCACACTGGTCAGACTGTATTACACTGGGCTACACTGGTCAGACTGTATTACACTGGGCTACAATGGTCAGACTGTATTACACTGGGTCACACTGGTCAGACTGTATTACACTGGTTCACACTGGTCAGACCGTATTACACTGGGCTACACTGGTCAGACTGTATTACACTGGTTCACACTGGTCAGACCGTATTACACTGGTTCACACTGGTCAGACTGTATTACACTGGGCTACACTGGTCAGACTGTATTACACTGGGTCACACTGGTCAGACCGTATTACACTGGGTCACACTGGCCACACCGTATTACACTGGGTCACACTGGCCACACCGTATTACACTGGGTCACACTGGCCACACCGTATTACACTGGGTCACACTGGCCACACCGTATTACACTGGGGAACTGGAAAGCACACAGTCACATTGAGCCAGTGCCCATCCTGGTGGGTGGTAATGCATCAGCTACTCATGTGGCTCCTTCAGCGTTGCCTATCTGATACGCTACAGGCAGGGATGCCCCAGGTATGGTATGTTGGCGAGACCAAGCAGCGGCTACGGCAACGGGTGAATGGGCACCACACAACAATCACTACATAGGGGTGTTCCCTCCCGGTCAGGGAACACGTCAGCAGTCTGGGACCTTCAGCCTCGGACCTTCGGATGACCATCCTCCAAGGCAGACTTCGGGACAGGCAGCAACGCAGAGAGGAGAAAGTGAGTTCTGCAGATGCTGAACATTAGAGTCGAGAGTGTGTTGCTGGAAAAGCACAGCAGGTCAGGCAGCATCCGAGGAGCGGGAGAGTCGACATTTCAGGCCTGAGCCCTTCATCAGGAATGACGCTGGGAGCCGAGGGGGTGGAGAGATAAACGGGAGGAGGGTGTGGCGATTAAAACATGCAATTAATGCGGAGGTTGATGGGGTGGAGCTTGAGGATCAGACCTCCACAAAAATCGTATTATCCTCTGCCATTTCCGCCACCTCCAAACAGACCCCACCACCAGGGATATATTTCCCTCCCCACCCCCAACCGCCTTCCACAAAGACCGTTCCCTCTGTGACTACCTGGTCAGGTCCACGCCCCCCTACGACCCACCCTCCCATCCTGGCACTTTCCCCTGCCACCGCAGGAACTGCAAAACCTGCGCCCACACCTCCTCCCTCACCTCCATCCAAGGCCCTAAAGGAGCTTTCCACATCCATCAAAGTTTTACCTGCACATCCACTAATATCATTTATTGTATCCGTTGCTCCCGATGCAGTCTCCTCTACATTGGGGAGACTGGACGCCTCCTAACAGAGCGCTTCAGGGAACATCTCCTCACCCCCACTCTGTCGAGGACATGCAGATCCTGGGCCTCCTCCATTGCCACTTCCTCAACACCAGATGCCTGGAGGAAGAACGCCTCACCTTTCGCCTCGGAACACTTCAACCCCAGGGCATCAATGTGGACTTCACCAGCTTCCTCATTTCCCCTCCCCCCACCTTACTCCAGTTCCAAACTTCCAGCTCAACAGCGCAGAATGGTCGAGCAGAGGCTGATAGTCAAGTTTGGAACCCATGAGGATGGCCTCATGGGGACCTTGGGTTTGTGTCACACTACAGGTGGACCCCACTACACTATACCCTCTCTCACACATATAGACACAAGGATACATACACACACTCTTATGTTTGCACACATTCACGCTGACCCTCTCTCATACACACACGCATACATCCCCAACACTCACACCATCTCACAAGCGTACACTCCATCACACACTATCTCACACACACACATTTTACCAAACATACACACATGCAAACACATACTCTTTCATGCACACTCACATGCACACACACACACATACATATATAAATCTATGGGATGAAGCTGTATTTGCGGAATTATATTTGCAGATACAGTCTATTTTGCACAATCTGCAGGCAGTCAATCTATGGAATATTTTGTAAATTCCTACTTTGGAAATTGAACCAGTCTGACTCAAGATTGGGATACAGACTCTTAGTGCACTGTCTGAGCTGAGATGTCACCTTTTTTTATAAATCTTTAAGTTATCTCGAGAATGTGACTTAAAAGAAATTCTGGGACTTACGTATTAATGAACCGAAACCTGCAACCCATTCTAAAAGCTGAAATATTTAACAGCAATCTAGATTTGTTCAATACATCATATCAGTTGCATGAGACTGTAATGTTTTGCTATAAATCTATGTGTAATGATCCTCTTCCAAAGCTACCTGACGAAGGTGTAGCACTCAAAAGCTAGTGCTTCCAAATAAACCTTCCACAGTCGAATAGCCTTTTCACTGACCCAGCTGAGGGAGGATCACTTGATAGATGTGAAATAGTGTCTCCAGCAGACACAGAACTTTCTAATGCTCAACTCTCGCCCCCTTTCTATAACCCTCTCTTCCCCACTCTCCACAACCCTCTCTCCTTCTCTCTCTAGTGCGCTTCATCTTCTCTATTCCCTCCTTCCAAATGTACTCCCTCTCCTCTCGAACCCTCTCCCCTATTCTAAAGTGTACTCCCCTCTCTCTAATCCTTGACCATTTGCCTCTTTCTCCAGCTTCCAACATGCACAGTCCCTCTGGTCATTGCTCATTGTTCCAGCTGTTAAGTGTCCTCCAGCCTTGAAGTGGATAACAATTTGGTCTCTATTAGCTGTTCATTCTCCCAGTGGTAAAGTGTGGCACTGGGAAAAGCACAGCAGGTCAGGCAGCATCTGAGGAGCATTCTCCTCGGCTGACCGTTATCTAGTCCTTTGTCTGACCAACTGTTTTCTCTCTCTCTCTCTCTCTCTCTCTCACACTACCCCCTAAGTATTGTTTACTCCTTGCACTCCCGCTCCACACCTCCACCCTATCCTCTGCGCAAAAGCCAACCTTTTCCAAAGTACAATCAGTTCGGAGGAAAGGTCACTGAACCTGAAATGTTAACTCTGCTTTCTCTCCACTGATGCTGCCAGACCCGCTGAGCTTTTCCAGTAATCGTCTCGTTGCTGATTTCCAACATTTGCATTTCTTTCGGTTTTGACTAAGAGTACATTTTTAGTCAGATTGGAACTCTCAATTGAGTCAGAAAAATCATCGACCTCTTTTCTTTTTACTGGCAGCTTCTTTTTTGGCCATCTAATGTTCTCTCAGTGCCCCAGCTCTTTGGAAATAAGTGTTTTTTCTAAAACAAACACTTCTATCTCCGTCTGCTTTCTCTTTCTCATTATGCGAGTTGCCTTCTAATTTTAACTGCCTTTTCTTTAATTCCAGTTGCAACATTCCAATTTCAGGTTGCTTTTCTTTCATCCTTTTTCTATGAGATTCCCTCCAGTCCACACTGATCCTCTGAAGAGTAACCCACCCAGACCCATTCCCCTACCCTATATTTCCCTCTGACTAATGCACCTAACACTACGGGTAATTTAGCACGGCCAATCTACCAGACCGGCATATCTTTGGACTGTGGGAGGAAACCGGAGCACTCACCCACGCAGGCACAGGGAGAATGTGCAAACTCCACACAGATATTTGCCCGAGGCTGGAATCGAACCTGTGTCCCTGGTGCTATGAGGCAGCGGTGCTGACCACTGAGCCACTAGGCCGCGCCAATACGTGCTGTATAATCACTTGAGACATCTCACCCTTATGAGACTTTGCTTTTATTTCTACCTTCAACGTAACTACTAAACTCTCTCAATTTACCTTTGGTCAAAGATTTCAAATAAATCACTGATAAATCATCCAGAAACTGCTTCACTACATTCAACTTCAAACTCTGCAGTTAACATCGCCAAAACGCAACAGGTTTTCCTACCAGAACCAGAATCGCCAGGTACCACTGATTTAAAAAGAGACACAAATCCCCTTTAAATCCTGTGAATCCAGTCCTGCACGAGCAACCATTGTTATCATCCCAGTTTATGTCATAGAGTCATAGAGATGTACAGCATGGAAACAGACCCTTCGGCCCAACCCGTCCATGCCGACCAGATATCCCAACCCAATCTATTCCCACCTGCCAGCACCCGGCCCATATCCCTCCAAACCCTTCCTATTCATATACCCATCCACATGCCTCTTAAATGTTGCAGTTGTACCAGCCTCCACCACATCCTCTGGCAGCTCATTCCATACACGTACCACCCTCTGGGTGAAAAACCTGCCCCTTAGGTCTCTTTTATATCTTTCCCCTCTCACCCTAAACCTATGCCCCCTAGTTTTGGACTCCCCAACCCCACGGTAAAGACTTTGTCTATTTACCCTATCCATGCCCCTCATAATTTTGTAAACCTCTATAAGGTCACCCCTCAGCCTCCGATGCTCCAGGGGAAACAGCCCCAGCCTGTTCAGCCTCTCCCTATAGCTCAGATCCTCCAACCCTGGCAACATCCTTGTAAATCTTTTCTGAACCCTTTCAAGTTTCACAACATCTTTCCGATAGGAAGGAGACCAGAATCACACACAATATTCCAACAGTGGCCTAACCAATGTCCTGTACAGCCGCAACATGACCCCCCAACTCCTGTACTCAATACTCTGACCAATAAAGGAAAGCATACCAAACACCTTCCTCACTATCCTATCTACCTGCGACTCCACTTTCAAGGAGCTATGAACCTGCACGCCAAGGTCTCTTTGTTCAGCAACACTCCCTAGGACATTACCATTAAGTGTATAAGTCCTGCTAAGATTTGCTTTCCCAAAATGCAGCACCTCGCATTTATCTGAATTAAACTCCATCTGCCACTTCTCAGCCCATTGGCCCATCTGGTCCAGATTCTGTTGTAATCTGAGGTAACCCTCTTCGCTGTCCACTACACATCCAATTTTGGTGTCATCTGCAAACTTACTAACTGTACCTCTTATGCTCGCATCCAAATAATTTATGTAAATGACAAAAAGTAGAGGGCCCAGCACCGATCCTTGTGGCACTCCACTGGTCACAGGCCTCCAGTCTGAAAAACACCCCTCCAACACCTCCCTCTATCTTCTACCTTTGAGCCAGTTCTGTATCCAAATGGCTAGTTCTCCCTGTATTCCATGAGATCTAACCTTGCTAACCAGTCTCCCATGGGGAACCTTGTCGAATGCCTTACTGAAGTCCATATAGATCACATCTACCGCTCTGCCCTCATCAATCTTCTTTGTTACTTCTTCAAAAAACTCAATCAAGTTTGTGAGACATGATTTCCCACGCACAAAGCCATGTTGACTATCCCGAATCAGTCCTTGCCTTTCCAAATACATGTACATCCTGTCCCTCAGGATTCCCTCCAACAACTTGCCCACCACTGAGGTCAGGCTCACCGGTCTATAGTCCCCTGGCTTGTCTTTACTGCCCTTCTTAAACAGTGGCACCACATTTGCCAACCTCCAGTCTTCAGGCACCTCACCTGTGACTATCGATGATACAAATATCTCAGCAAGAGGCCCAGCAATCACTTCTCTAGCTTCCCACAGAGTTCTCGGGTACACCTGATCAGGTCCTGGGGATTTATCCACCTTTATGCGTTTCAACTTGCCCAAGGGTGGGATTGAACTCAGGTCCGTGGTGCTGTGAGGCAGCAGGTGTTAACCACTGAGACAGTGCTGCTCCGAAGAGGCATCTAAATACTTAAGAGTTATACAGCACTCGTCCACACCGACCAGATATCTGAAATTAATCTAGTCCCATTTACCAGCATTTGGCCCATCCCCCTCTAAACCCTTCCTGTCCATGTATCCATCCAGGTGCCTTTTAAATGCTGTAATTATACCAGCCTCCACCACTATCTCTGGTAGTTCATTCTGTACATGCACCTCTCTCTGCGTGTAAAAGCTACCCCTTAGGTTCCTTTCTTGGCTCACCTTTAACCTATGCCCCCCCCCCCCTCTAGTTCTGGACTCCCCCACCCTGAGAAAAAGACCTTGGCTATTTACCCTATCCCATGCCCCTCATGATTTTATAAACTTCTATAAGGTCACCCCTCAAACTCCAGGGAAAACAGCCCCAGCCTGTTCAGCCAGCTCAAACCCTGGCAACATCCTTGCAAATCCTTTCTGAAGCCTTTCAGGTTAAACAACGTGTTTAAATGTTTTGAGGGTTTCTGCCCCCACCAGCCTCACAGATGGTGAGTTCCAGATTCCTACCACCCTCTGGCTGAAAAATGTTTCCTCCCGCCCCCTCTAAACCTGCTGCCCGGTACCTTAAGCCTATCCACCCGGTCATGAAGCCCTCCATTAGAGGTTTCTTCCTGTGTGTGCTCCTCAGAATTTTATAATTCTCAAATCATGTCCCCCTCAGTCTGTTCTGCTCGAAGGAGAACAATGCAAGAGGCCACAAGTAAACAGGCCTCGAAGGAAAACATTCCCCAGTCTGTCCCATCCCTCTTCATAACTGAAACTCTCCAGCCCAGGCAACATCCTGGTCAATCTCAGCTCTAGTGCTATCACATCCCTCCTGTAATGTGGATTCCACACAGTACTCCAGCTGTGACTGTACCAATTTGTTTTTTTTTTAAAATATAGAACCAGCAAAACCTCCACGCTCTTAAACTCGGTGCCTGGACTAATAAGGGAAATAAACTTCTCAATCCAATGTAAACAATTTCCCATCATGGACTGTCTCTCTCAGAAACAAAACGTCATGGCTCCAGAAATACTGACAAGTTATTTACCACAGCCCAGACCAAAATCCAAATACTAAATGACTGATATTAAAACATATTAATCGCACAGCGTGCGTCCCATCAGTTACACGGTAAATTACTGTGCCATTATTACCATCCCACACTGACAGTCCAACCTCCTACACAAAGCAGCTCAAGGGGTGGCAGACATCTCCTGGTGTTGCCAAACAAGTGGCTTGAATTAAACTCCCCGTCCTCCCCCAGCGAGGTTCGATCCCCACCCCCCTCTCCCAGCCGCAGACGTGAAAACACACCAGTCAATTTTTAAAAAATGAACACTTTATTCAATAAATTCCAACGATATTAAATAAATAGGAAAAAATATATAAATAATAAGCACAGACCGCGTGTTTACAACAATGAAGCTGAGAGGGGAATCTCCCAGATTCAGCAGCTGATGGGGGACGGAGTCTAACCCAGTTGTTGGTGTCTCTGGGAGGTTGGATGTGGAGCTGGGTTCAGGGTTGTCTCCGGTGCTAGGGGTTTCAGAGGCTCTGGGAGGTCACCTCTGTGTAAAGCTCCAGGTAAGCACAGCCCCTGGGCGGGTGAGCTGCCCGCACTGTAGCCTGGGCGGTGTCGCTGCTGTTGGGGCTGAGTCCCGCTCTCTGCAGCTCCCCTTCCCCACCCACAGGGACAGGCTGCTCACAGTAGATCTGCAGGGCCACCACAGCGCAGAGGATCAGCAGGCAGCTCCTGGGGTGGTCCCGGGCCTGAGGAGGTAGGTAGCGCCGGCTCCCGGCTGGGTACAGGATCCGCCGGGGCCGCTTACTGCTGCGGCCGGGGGGACCCAGCCAGCACCGCTTCACTGGCTCCGTATCGAAGGTGAAGATCTGAGCCGGCTCTGACCTCACACACAGCGGCTTCAGGGGCTCCGAGTGACCGCAGGCAGAGCGGGGACACATGGTACAGGGCAGCAGCTCACCTCCTCCCCCGGTGCCTGAGACACAGAGAGAGAGAGAGAGAGAGAGAGTCGGTCTCTGTGTGTGTGTCTCCTCTTAGAGCACTCTCTGGGTCTGTCTGTGTGTCTCTCTCTCTCCTGGAGCTCTCTCTCGGTGTCTGTGTCTGTGTCTCTCTCTCTCCTCCTGGAGCTCTCTCTCGGTGTCTGTGTCTCTCTCTCTCCTGGAGCTCTCTCTCGGTGTCTGTGTCTGTGTGTCTCTCTCTCTCCTGGAGCTCTCTCTCGGTGTCTGTGTCTGTGTCTCTCTCTCTCCTCCTGGAGCTCTCTCTCGGTGTCTGTGTCTCTCTCCTCCTGGAGCTCTCTCTCGGTGTCTGTGTCTGTGTCTCTCTCCTCCTGGAGCTCTCTCTCGGTGTCTGTGTCTGTGTCTCTCTCCTCCTGGAGATCTCTCTCTGTGTCTGTCTGTGTCTCTCTCTCTCTCCTCCTGGAGCTCTCTCTCGGTATCTGTGTCTCTCTCTCCTCCTGGAGATCTCTCGGTTTCTGTGTCTGTGTCTCTCTCTCTCTCCTCCTGGAGCTCTCTCTCGGTGCCTGTGTCTGTGTCTCTCTCCTCCTGGAGATCTCTCTCTGTGTCTGTGTCTCTCTCCTCCTGGAGATCTCTCTCTGTGTCTGTGTCTCTCTCCTCCTGGAGAACTCTCTCTGTGTCTGTGTCTCTCTCTCCTCCTGGAGCTCTCTCTCTGGGTGAATGCCGTTCCCCAATGTCTCTGGACGTTAGTCACTGCTGTTAGTGACCAGATTCTCTCTGTTCACCGTTAGATGGGGCTACTTCCATTGATCTGCCCGCCCTCTGATCTTTTCAGCTCTTTTATATCCTCACTCTGTGACTCAGTGTTGAATGACTCGATCCCTCCCCTATGACGAACACACTTCCCCCGCCTCACTCCCCATGGTTAGTATGTTGATTGAAGACTCCTGCATTTGCTGTTATGTCAGTTGCCAGTTTCTTCTGATACTCCCACTGTGCCTCCCCGACTTGTTTCAGTTCTCAGTCACGGATTGTCTCTCTACCTGACGTCTATTGAAGAAATCTTTTCACCTTTTCTTGTCAGTGAGCTCTGGTTTTATCTGCCTTACTGTTCTCTTCTTTTTAGGAAATATCTTCACGTTAAAAGGTAACTCGTTGTTCAGTTACGGTTCTGCCTGCCAATCCCCGATATCTCAGTCACATCCAGACTTAGTCGAGAGTGTGGGTGCTGGAAAAGCGCAGCGGGTCAGGCAGCCCTCAATGTCGACTCTCCTGCTCCTCGGAGGCTGCCTGACCCGCTGCGCTTTTCCAGCACCCACACTCTCGACTCTGATCTCCAGCATCTGCAGTCCTCCCTGTCTCGTCCCACAAATGATTATTACTCTGGATTCTTCCTTGCCTTTTCCTGCAGCCAGCATGAAGCGGCAGTAACTGCGCTCTCTTTACGCTTGCACACTGAAATTAAAGTTCTCTCTACACTTAAGCTAAGGGCTAAGGTTCCTCTGCACTGACCCCATCAACCACCCCCAGGACAGGGACAGCACAAGGTTAGATACAGAGTAAAGCTCCCTCTACACTGTTCCCCCCCCATCAACCACCCTCAGGACAGGGTCAGCACAAGGTTAGATACAGAGTAAAGCTCCCTCTACACTGTCCCCCCCCATCAAACGCTCCCAGGACAGGGACAGCACGGGGTTAGATACAGAGTAAAGCTCCCTCTACACTGTACCCCATCAAACACTCCTCAGGACAGGGACAGCACGGGGTGAGATAGAGAGTTAAGCTCCCTCTACACTGTCCCCAGCAAACACTCCCAGGACAGGGACAGCACGAGGTGAGATACAGAGTAAAGCTCCCTCTACACTGTCCCCCATCAAACACTCCCAGGACAGGGACAACACGGGGTTAGATAGAGAGTAAAGCTCCCTCTACACTGTCCCCAGCAAACACTCCCAGGACAGGGACAACACGGGGTTAGATACAGAGTAAAGCTCCCTCTACACTGTCCCCATCAAACACTCCCAGGACAGGGACATCACGGGGTTAGATAGAGAGTAAAGCTCCCTCTACACTGTCCCCAGCAAACACTCCCAGGACAGGGACAGCACGGGGTTAGATAGAGAGTAAAGCTCCCTCTACACTGTCCCCATCAAACACTCCCAGGACAGGGACAGCACAGGGTTAGATACAGAGTAAAGCTCCCTCTACACTGTCCCCAGCAAACACACCCAGGACAGGGACAGCACGGGGTTAGATACAGAGTAAAGCTCCCTCTACACTGTCCCCAGCAAACACACCCAGGACAGGGACAGCACGGGGTTAGATACAGAGTAAAGCTCCCTCTACACTGTCCCCAGCAAACACACCCAGGACAGGGACAGCACGGGGTTAGATACAGAGTAAAGCTCCCTCTACACTGTCCCCAGCAAACACACCCAGGACAGGGACAACACGGGGTTAGATACAGAGTAAAGCTCCCTCTACACTGAATGTAAACTGAATGTAAAGCTCTGTCTATGCTTTGAACAGGAAGTTAATCATCCTTGAAATTGTCCACATGAAACTCTCCTGGAACACGGTACAGCATGAAGTTAGATACCAAATAAAGCTCTCTGTACACTTTAAAATTGAAAGTAAAGATTCCTCCACTCTCCTCACCTTAAAGTAAACCTTCCTCTACACTGTCCCCATGAAACACTCCCAGGACAGATGTAGTATGGGTTTCCAGACATAGTAAAGATACATGAGGGAGACAGACACCTCCTAGCAGAGTGCTTTAGGGAACATCTCCGAGACACCCGCACCAATCAACCACACCGCCCCGTGGCCCAACATTTCAACTCCCCCTCCCACTCTGCCGAGGACATGGAGGTCCTGGGCCTCCTTCACCGCCGCTCCCTCACCACCAGACGCCTGGAGGAAGAACGCCTCATCTTCCGCCTCAGAACACTTCAACCCCAGGGCATCAATGTGGACTTCAACAGTTTCCTCATTTCCCCTCCCCCCCCCCCCCACCTTACCTCAGTTCCAACCTTCCAGCTCAGCACTGTCCCCATGACCAGTCCTACCTGCCAATCTCCCTTCCCACCTATCCACTCCACCCTCCCCTCTGACCTATCACCTTTACCCTCATCTCTATCTACCTCTCACATTCTCAGTTACCTTCCCCCAGCTCCAACTCCCTCCCATTTATCTCTCAGCCCCCCAGGAGAAAGTGAGGGCTGCAGATGCTGGAGATCAGAGCTGAAAATGTGTTGCTGGAAAAGCGCAGCAGGTCAGGCAGCATCCAGGGAACAGGAGAATCGACGTTTCGGGCATAAGCCCTTCTTCAGGAATGAGGAAAGTGTGCCAAGCAGGCTAAGATAAAAGGTAGGGAGGAGGGACTTGGGGGAGGGGCGTAGGAAATGCGATAGGTGGAAGGAGGTCAAGGTGAGGGTGATAGGCCGGAGTGGGGTGGGGGCGGAGAGGTCAGGAAGATGATTGCAGGTTAGGAAGGTGGTGCTGAGTTCGAGGGATTTGACTGAGACAGGGTGGGGGGAGGGGAAATGAGGAAACTGGTGAAATCCGAGTTCATCCCTTGTGGTTGGAGGGTTCCCAGGCGAAAGATGAGGCGTTCTTCCTCCAACCGTCGTGTTGCTATGGTCAAGCGATGGAGGAGTCCAAGGACCTGCATGTCCTTGGTGGAGTGGGAGGGGGAGTTGAAATGTTGAGCCACGGGGTGGCTGGGTTGGTTGGTCCGGGTGTCCCAGAGGTGCTCTCTGAAACAATCCACAAGTAGGCGGCCTGTCTCCCCAATATAGAGGAGGCCACATCGGGTGCAGCGGATGCAGTAGATGATGTGTGTGGAGGTGCAGGTGAATTTGTGGCGGATATGGAAGGATCCTTTGGGGCCTTGGAGGGAGGTGAGGGGGGAGGTGTGGGCGCAAGTCTTGCATTTATTGCGGTTGCAGGGGAAGGTGCCGGGAGTGGAGATTGGGTTGTTGGGGGGTGTGGACCTGACGAGGGAGTCACGGAGGGAGTGGTCTTTACGGAACGCTGATAGGGGAGGGGAGGGAAATATATCCCTGGCGATGGGATCCGTTTGGAGGTGGCGGAAATGGCGGCGGATGATACGATGGATATGGAGGTTGGTGAGGTGGTAGGTGAGGACCAGTGGGGTTCTGTCCTGGTGGCGGTTGGAGAGGCGGGGCTCAAGGGCGGAGGAGCGGGAAGTGGAGGAGATGCGGTGGAGGGCATCGTCGACCACGTCGGGGGGGAAATTGCGGCCCTTGCGGCACTCTCTCAGCCCCCCAGCCTCATTCCTGATGAAGGGCTTTGGCCTGAAACGTCGATTCTCCTGCCCCTTGGATGCTGCGTGACCTGCTGTGCTTTTCCAGCACCTCACTCTCATCTCCGATCTCCAGCATCAGCAGCCCTCACTCTCTCCTAGTAAAACCTCTCAATTCTTTCAAACTGATAGTAAAGCACACTTTGCACTTACCCCCCCTTACTCCCAGGACTGGTACAGCATGGGGTTTAACACAGAATAAAACTCCCTTTACTCTTTTAAATTGAAAGCAAAGCTAACTCTACACTGTCAAAACAGAGTGGTGCTGGAAAAGCACAGCCGGTCAGGCAGCATCCGAGGGGCAGGAGAATCGACGTTTCGGGCAAGAGCCGTTCATCAGGAATGAGGCTTGTGGGCCGGGGGGAGCTGAGAGATAAATGGGAGGGGGGGGGGGCGGTGGGGGTGGGGAGGGGGGGGAAGGTAGATGAAGGTGGGGCTGAAAGTGATAGGTCGGGGAGGAGGGTGGAACGGATCGATGGGAAAGGTGATGGACAGGTCAGGGGGGTGGTGCTGACTCGGAGGCTTGGGACTGGGATAATGTGGGGGGAGGAAAATGAGGAAACTGGTGAAATTCACGTTGCTCCCATGTAGTTGCAGGGTCCCAAGGTGGAAGGTGAGGTATTCTTCCTCCAGGCGTCAGATGGTGAGGGTTTAGTGATAGAGGAGGCCCAGGACCTGGGTTTTTTGAAGAAGTAACAAAGAAGATTGATGAGGGTAGAGCAGTAGATGTGATCTATGTGGACTTCAGTAAGGCGTTCGACAAGGTTCCCCATGAGGGACTGGTTAGCAAGGTTAGATCTCATGGAATACAGGGAGAACTAGCCATTTGGATACAGAACTGGCTCAAAGGTAGAAGACAGAGGGTGGTGGTGGTGGGTTGTTTTTCAGACTGGAGGCTTGTGACCAGTAGAGTGCCACAAGGATCGGTGCTGGGTCCTCTACTTTTTGTCATTTACATAAATGATTTGGATGTGAGCATAAGAGGTGCAGTTAGTAAGTTTGCAGATCACACCAAAATTGGAGATGTAGTGGACAACGAAGAGGTTTACCTCAGATTACAACAGGATCTGTACCAGATGGGCCAATGGGCTGAGAAGTGGCAGATGGAGTTTAATTCAGATAAATGCGAGGTGCTGCATTTTGGGAAAGCAAATCTTAGCAGGACTTATACACTTAATGGTAAGGTCTTAGGGAGTGTTGCTGAACAAAGAGAACTTGGAGTGCAGGTTCATAGCTCCTTGAAAGTGGAGTCGCAGGTAGATAGGATAGTGAAGAAGGTGTTTGGTATGCTTTCCTTTATTGGTCAGAGTATTGAGGACAGGAGTTGGGAGGTCATGTTGTGGCTGTACAGGACATTGGTTAGGCCACTGTTGGAATATTGCATGCAATTCTGGTCTCCTTCCTATCGGAAAGATGTTGTGAAACTTGAAAGGGTTCAGAAAAGATTTACAAGGATGTTGCCAGGGTTGGAGGATTTGAGCTACAGGGAGAGGCTGAACAGGCTGGGTCTGTTTTCCCTGGAGTGTCGGAGGCTGAGGGGTGACCTTATAGAGGTTTACAAAATTATGAGGGGCATGGATAGGATAAATAGACAAAGTCTTTTCCCTGCGATCGGGGAGTCCAGAACTAGAGGGGCATAGGTTTAGGGTGAGAGGGGAAAGATATAAAAGAGACCTAAGGGGCAGGTTTTTCACGCAGAGGGTGGTACATGTATGGAATGAGCTGCCAGAGGATGTGGTAGAGGCTGGTACAATTGCAACATTTAAGAGGCATTTGGATGGGTATATGAATAGGAAGGGTTTGGAGGGATATGGGCCGGGTGCTGGCAGGTGGGAATAGATTGGGTTGGGATATCTGGTCGGCATGGACAGGTTGGACCGAAGGGTCTGTTTCCATGCTGTACATCTCTAGGATTACTGAAGAAGGGTGCTGTCGCTTTGCTATCAGCCTCCAGCCTAGTCCTATTTATAAAGAGGGTGCTGTACCCAGCTTTCAGCACCCGGCCTAAGTCCTATTTACTGTAGAGGGTGCTGTTGCCCTGCTATCAGCCTCCAGCCGACTCCTATTTACAAACAGGGTGCTGTCGCCCTGCTATCAGCCTCCGGCCTAGTCCTATTTATTGTAGAGGGAGCTGTCGCCCTGCTATCAGCCTCCGGCCTAGTCCTATTTATTGTAGAGGGAGCTGTCGCCCTGCTATCAGCCTCCGGCCTAGTCCTATTTATTGTAGAGGGAGCTGTCGCCCTGCTATCAGCCTCCGGCCTAGTCCTATTTACAAACAGGGAGCTGTACTCAGCTATCAACCTCTAGCCTAGTCCTATTTATAAAGAGGGTGCTGTCGCCCTGCTATCAGCCTCCGGCCTAGATCTATTTACTGAAGAGGGTGCTATCACACTGCTATCAGCCTCCAGCCTAGTACTAATTACTGTCGAGAGTGTGTGTGTGATGGTGTTAGTGAGTGCGTATAAGTGTGTGCGTGTGATTGTGTTTGTGAGTATGTACAAGTGTATGTGTGGGTAGTGCGTATGAGAGTATGTGTGTGTGAGATTGTGTTAGAGAGTGCGTATGAGTGTGTGTGTGTGATTATGTTAGTGAGTGTGTATGAGAGTGTGTGTGTGTGATTGTGTTAGTGAGTGCGTATGAGAGTGCGTGTGTGTGATTGTATTAGTGAGTGTGTATGAGAGTGTGTGTGTGATTGTGTTAGTGAGTGCATATGAGTGTGTGTGTGATTGTGTTAGTGAGTGCGTATGAGAGTGTGTGTGATTGTGTTAGTGAGTGTGTATGAGAGAGTGTGTGTGTGATTGTGTTAGTGAGTGCGTATGAGTGTGTGTGTGATTGTGTTAGTGAGTGTGTGAGAGTGTGTGTGTGATTGTGTTAGTGTGTATGAGAGTGTGTGTGTGTGATTGTGTTAGTGAGTGCATATGAGAGTGTGTGTGTGAGACAATAAGTGTGTGTGTGTGTGATTGTGTTAGTGAGTGCGTATGTGTGTGTGTAATTGTGTTAGTGAGTGCTTATGAGAGTGTGTGTGTGTGATTGTGTTAGTGAGTGCGTATGACAGTGTGTGTGTGTGATTGTATTAGTGAGTGCGTATGTGTGTGTGTGTGATTGTGTTAGTGAGTGCGTATGTGTGTATGATTGTGTTAGTGAGTGTGTGTGTGTGTGATTGTGTTAGTGAGTGCGTATGTGTGTGTGTGTGATTGTGTTAGTGAGTGCGTATGTGTGTATGATTGTGTTAGTGAGTGTGTATGAGAGTGTGTGTCTGATTGTGTTAGTGAGTGTGTATGACAGTGTGTGTGTGATGGTGTTAGTGAGTGCGTATCAGTGTGTGTGTATGATTGTGTTAGTGAGTGTGTATGACAGTGTGTGTGTGATGGTGTTAGTGAGTGCATATGTGTGTGTGTGATTGTGTTAGTGAGTGTGTATGAGAGTGTGTGTGTGATTGTTAGTGAGTGCGTATAACAGTGTGTGTGTGATGGTGTTAGTGAGTGCGTATCAGTGTGTGTGTATGATTGTGTTAGTGAGTGTGTATGAGTGTGTGTGTGTGATTGTGTTAGTGAGTGCGTATGACAGTGTGTGTGATGGTGTTAGTGAGTGCGTATGTGTGTGTGTGATTGTGTTAGTGAGTGTGTATGAGAGTGTGTGTGTGTGATTGTGTTAGTGAGTGCGTATGAGAGTGTGTGTGTGTGATTGTATTAGTGAGTGTGTATGAGAGTGTGTGTGATGGTGTTAGTGAGTGCATATGAGTGTGTGTGTGATTGTGTTAGTGAGTGTGTATGAGAGTGTGTGTGATTGTGTTAGTGAGTGCGTATGAGAGTGTGTGTGTGATTGTGTTAGTGAGTGCGTATGAGAGTGTGTGTGTGTGATTGTGTTAGTGAGTGTGTATGAGAGTGTGTGTGTGATGGTGTTATTGAGTGCGTATGAGAGTGTGTGTGTGTGATTGTGTTAGTGAGTGCGTATGAGAGTGTGTGTGTGATTGTGTAAGTGAGTGTGTATGAAAGTTTATGTCTGTGATTGTGTTAGTGAGTGTGTATGAGAGTGTATGCGTGTGATTGTGTTAGGGAGTGTGTATGAGAGTGTGTGTGTGTGATTGTGTTAGTGAGTGCGTATGAGAGTGTGTGTGTGATTGTGTAAGTGAGTGTGTATGAAAGTTTATGTCTGTGATTGTGTTAGTGAGTGTGTATGAGAGTGTATGCGTGTGATTGTGTTAGTGAGTGCGTATGAGAGTGTGTGTGTGATTGTGTAAGTGAGTGTGTATGAAAGTTTATGTCTGTGATTGTGTTAGTGAGTGTGTATGAGAGTGTATGCGTGTGATTGTGTTAGGGAGTGTGTATGAGAGTGTGTGTGTGTGTGATTGTGTTAATGAGTGTGTATGAGAGTGTGTGTGTGTGATTGTGTTAGTGAGTGCGTATGAGAGTGTATGTGTATGATTGTGTTAGTGAGTGTGTATGAGAGTGTGTGTATGTGTGATTGAGTTAGTGAGTGTGTATGAGAGTGTGTGTGTGTGATTGTGTTAGTGAGTGCGTATGAGAGTGTGTGTGATTGTGTTAGTGAGTATGTATGAGAGTGTGTGTGTGATTGTGTTAGTGAGTGTGTATGAGAGTGTGTGTGTGATTGTGTTCGTGAGTGTGTATGAGAGTGTGTGTGTGATTGTGTTAGTGAGTGCGTATGAGAGTGTGTGTGTGTGATTGTGTCAGTGAGTGCGTATGAGAGTGTGTGTGTGTGTGTGTGATTGTGTTAGTGAGTGCATATGAGAGTGTGTGTGTGTGATTGTGTTAGTGAGTGTGTATGAGAGTGTGTGTGTGTGATTGTGTTAGTGAGTGTGTATGAGAGTGTGTGTGTGTGATTGTGTTAGTGAGTGTGTATGAGAGTGTGTGTGTGTGATTGTGTTAGTGAGTGTGTATGAGTGTGTGTGTGTGATTGTGTTAGTGAGTGCATATGAGAGTGCGTATTTGATTGTGTTAGTGAGTGTGTATGAGAGTGTGTGTGTGTGACTGTGTCAGTGAGAGCCTATGAGATTGTGTGTGATTGCGTTAGTGAGTGTGTATGAGAGTGTGTGCGTGTGATTGTGTTAGTGAGTGCGTATGTGAGTGTGTGTGTGTGATTGTGTTAGTGAGTGTGTATGAGTGTGTGTGTGTGATTGTGTTAGTGAGTGCATATGAGAGTGCGTGTTTGATTGTGTTAGTGAGTGTGTATGAGAGTGTGTGTGTGTGACTGTGTCAGTGAGAGCCTATGAGATTGTGTGTGATTGCGTTAGTGAGTGTGTATGAGAGTGTGTGTCTGATTGTGTTAGTGAGTGCGTATGAGAGTGTGTGCGTGTGATTGTGTTAGTGAGTGCGTATGTGAGTGTGTGTGTGTGATTGTGTTAGTGAGTGTGTATGAGAGTGTGTGTGTATGATTGTGTTAGTGAGTGTGTATGAGAGTGTGTGTGTGATTGTGTTAGTGAGTGCGTATGAGAGTGTGTGTGTGTGTGATTGTGTTAGTGAGTGTGTATGAGAGTGTGTGTGTGTGTGTGATTGTGTTAGTGAGTGCGTATGAGAGTGTGTTTGTGTGATTGTATTAGTGAGTGTGTATGAGTGTGTTCCTGGGTGAGTGTGTGTGTGATTGACTGTGTGTGTGTGTGTGAGTGTGTTACTGGGTGAGTGTGTGTGAGTGTGTGTGTGATTGACTGTGTGTGTGTGTGAGTGTGTGTGTTACTGGGTGAATGTGTGTGTGATTGACTGTGTGTGTGTGAGTGTGTGTGTTACTGGGTGAGTATGTGTGTGATTGACTGTGTGTGTGTGTGAGTGTGTTACTGGGTGAGTGTGTGTGTGTGAGTGTGTGTGTGATTGACTGTGTGTGTGTGTGTGAGTGTGTTACTGGGTGAGTGTGTGTGTGATTGACTGTGTGTGTGTGTGAGTGTGTTACTGGGTGAGTGTGTGTGTGATTGACTGTGTGTGTGTGTGTGTGTGAGTGTGTTACTGGGTGAGTGTGTGTGTGTGAGTGTGTGTGTGATTGACTGTGTGTGTGTGTGAGTGTGTGTGTTACTGGGTGAGTGTGTGTGTGATTGACTGTGTGTGTGTGAGTGTGTGTGTTACTGGGTGAGTGTGTGTGTGTGAGTGTGTGTGTGATTGACTGTGTGTGTGTGTGAGTGTGTGTGTACTGGGTGAGTGTGTGTGTGTGAGTGTGTGTGTTACTGGGTGAGTGTGTGTGTGATTGACTGTGTGTGTGTGTGTGAGTGTGTTACTGGGTGAGTGTGTGTGTGTGTGTGACAGTAAGTGTGTGAGTGTGTGAGTGTGTGAGACAGATATTCTCCTGCCTCCTGTTCCAGGTGGGAGAATGCCGATTCAGAGATGCCTCCAGGACAGTGAGGTATTTCCCGGATTGGCCAGACTGCCACTTCCAGCACCACGAATCCACAACCTGATGAGGGGCTTTTGCCCGAAACGTCGATTTTCCTGCTGCTCGGATGCTGCCTGACCCGCTGTGCTTTTCCAGCACCACTCTATTCCGGAATCTGGTTTCCAGCATCTGCAGTCATTGTTTTTACCTGGTTTGTGTTGTTGACCATCTGTGCCAGGCCCTGGCTCTGGGGAGGGCTGAGTGATTGTGTTCGATGCCAATAATCCTCCTTTGTGTTGTGGGTCTAATGTGTGTCGGGTTATCAGTGACAGAGCAGAGAGCACTGAGGGGGGGGGGGGGAGTCTAAACTGAAGATGCATGGTGTCGGTGAGCAGGGTGGCTGATTTGTATGTTAGCATAAAGCCGTCATTAATCAGCCCTGCCTCGATCCGTTCCCCATGAGACATGACAAATAACACATTGTGTCCACCCAGAGGTAGATTAGATTTTAGATTATTAGATTACATTACAGTGTAGAAACAGGCCCTTCGGCCCAACAAATCCACACCGACCCGCCGAAGCGAAACCCACCCATATCCCTACATTTACCCCTTACCTAACACTACGGGCAATTTAGCATGGCCAATTCACCTGACCCTGCACATCTTTGAACTGTGGGAGGAAACCGGATCACCCGGAGGAAACCCACTCAGACACGGGGAGAACGTGCAAACTCCACACAGTCAGTCGCCTGAGGCGGGAATTGAACCCGGGTCTCTGGCGCTGCGAGGCAGCAGTGCTAACCACTGTGCCACCGTGCCGCCCACGTTGTGCGTAACATTATCAGGCCGTGAGCATGAACTCTTCAGGTGAGAGGCCTGGCAGAAGCTGCTCATAGAAACATAGAAAATGGACACAGGAGTAGGCCATTCGGCCCTTCGAGCCTGAACCACCATCCAATGTGACCGTGGCTGTTCATGTAATCTCAGTATCCCATTCCTGCTTTTCCCCCATACCCCTTGATCCCTTTAGCCGCAAGGGCCACATCCAGCTCCCTCCTGAACCTATCTCATGAACTGGCCCCAACATTTTCCTGTGGGAGAGAATTCCACAGACTCACAACTCTCTGAGTGAAGGAGTTCTTCCTCACCTCAGTCCTGAATGGCTTACTCCTTATTCTTAGACTGTGACCCCCGAGTTCTGGATTTCCCCAACATCGGGAACGTCGAGCCTGCCCGCTCCCATCTGAATTTTATATGTTTCTGTGAGGTACCCCACTCGTTCTTCTAAATTGCCCTACAGTCACCCAGCACTGAAACTCATTGGAGCATCATTACGGAATTAAAACTGCGAATGCTGGAAATCTGAAACAGAAACAGAAATTGCTGGTGAAACTCAGCAGGTCTGGCAGCGTAGAGTCATACAGCAGAGAAACAGACCCTACGGTCCAACCCATCCACACCGACCATATTCCCAAACTAAACTCGCCCCACCTGCCTGTATTTGACCCATATCCCTCTAAATCTTTCCTACTCATGTACTTACCCAAATGTCGGTTAAATGTTGTTACTGTCGCCTGACAGTTCATTCCACACACACTCTCTGTGTAAAAAAACGTTGCCTCTTATATCCTTTTTAAATTTCTCTCCTCTCACATTACAAACGTGCCCCCTAATTTTGAACATTCCCAACGTTGGCATACCTAAGCCCCTCATGATTTTGTGAAGCTCAATAAGGTCAGCCCTCAGCCTCCAGTGAAGGAAGCTCCCAGTCTTTCCTGTCGAGTTTCACATCTCACACCCTCCATTTCTGGTAACACGGACAGTGATCATATAACCATGGAAATGATCCAGTACAGAGAGGGACCATTCGGCCCATCTTGTCCATACTGTCCTCAAGACACCGGATGCCCTTCCCAATCCCATCTTCCTGCAGATGGCCCATAGTGCTGCAGCTTACAGCACTGAAGGGGCAGGTCCAGGGACCTGTAACAGAGTTTAGGGTGTGCCTTCACTACCACCTCAGGCAGTGAATTCCAAACACATGCACGCACACACACACAAACATGCACATAGACACACGCAATCAAACACGCACATAGACATACGCACACACACACACATGCACATAGACATACGCACACACACACACATGCACATAGACACATGCACACACACACACAGACACACACACGCAAACACGCACATTGACACACACACAAACACACACATAGACACATGCACACACACAAACACGGACAGACAAATGCACATACACACACAAACACGCACATAGACACACGCACATAGACACACACACACAAACACACACATTGACACACACACACAAACACGCACGCACACACACCCAATCACGCACTTTACAACACACGCACACACACGCACACACACAGTCACAGACATAGACACACAGACACACATACACAGACACACACATGCAGGCACATACACAAACATGCGCATAGACACACACAAACACACACAGGCACACACAGGCACAGACACAGACACACACAGACACACATACACATACAGATGCACGCATGCACACACACAGGCACACACAGAGACACAGACATAGACACACACAGACATGTACATGCACACACAGACACACATATGCACACATAGTCACACACAGTCACACACACAGACATGCACACACATAGACACAGACACACACATGCACACACAGACACACACGCACAGACACACACATCAACACACACACAGACGCACACATACGCACGCACACACACACACACAAACACACACCACCTTCTGCATAAAAAAGGGTCTTTCCTCATGCCCTGCTGATTTAATGAGGCCAGAAAAACTTCATTCCAAAGCGTTTTAACATCATGAATATTTATAGGGTGTAAAGACAGTCGACATGGGATGTAGCCGGGAGACGGTGTGAGGCCTGGTGTGTCACTGCCACACAACTGGCTTCATCGATCTCCCTCTGAGAGCACCCCCAGCAGTGTTTTGGATACCTCACCTCCCAGTCTCCCTACCCCACCACCGAGCCCCAAGTAACTCAGTCCATCTCGCACACTGCTCCAGCTCCCAGATTTACAGCAGCTCCTGCCTCCTGTTTATACATTAGACCACACACATTTTACACAATACAGATGATCACCGGATTGGGTCCAAACTAACTCCCAGCTTCCAAAATCTCCCTTCCCCGACTCACTCGCTGTCACATCTAGGAACATCAAAAACATCTTCCAGCTGGTTTTCCCATATTCCAAAAACAGGCATCTCACAGGAAGGCTGGCTCTGCTGCCTCATCCTCATCCAGCCAGGGAGACTTCAGTGTCCTTATTCCCCACGGGATCCAGGGTACAGTGTCCTTATTCCCCACGGGATCCAGGGGACAGTGTCCTTATTCCCCACGGGATCCTGGGACAGTGTCCTTATTCCCAGTGGGATCCTGGGGACAGTGTCCTTATTCCCCACGGGATCCAGGGGACAGTGTCCTTATTCCCAGTGGGATCCAGGGGACAGTGTCCTTATTCCCCACGGGATCCAGGGGACAGTGTCCTTATTCCCCGCGGGATCCAGGGGACAGTGTCCTTATTCCCAGTGGGATCCAGGGGACAGTGTCCTTATTCCCAGTGGGACCCAGGGGACAGTGTCCTTATTCCCCACGGGACCCAGGGGACAGTGTCCTTATTCCCTGCAGGATCCATGGGACAGTGTCCTTATTCCCAGTGGGATCCAGGGGACAGTGTCCTTATTCCCCATGTGATCCAGGGGACAGTGTCCTTATTCCCCAAGGGATCCAGGGGACAGTGTCCTTATTCCCAGTGGGATCCAGGGGACAGTGTCCTTATTCCCCATGTGATCCAGGGGACAGTGTCCTTATTCCCCAAGGGATCCAGGGGACAGTGTCCTTATTCCCCACGGGATCCCGGGGAGAGTGTCCTTATTCCCCACGGGATCCATGGGACAGTGTCCTTATTCCCAGTGGGATCCAGGGGACAGTGTCCTTATTCCCCATGGGATCCAGGGGACAGTGTCCTTATTCCCCACGGGATCCAGGGGACAGTGTCCTTATTCCCCACGGATTCCAGGGACAGTGTCCTTATTCCCAGTGGGATCCAGGGGACAGGGCCCTTATTCCCAGTGGGATCCAGGGGACAGTGTCCTTATTCCCAGTGGGATCCAGGGGACAGGGCCCTTATTCCCAGTGGGATCCAGGGGACAGTGTCCTTATTCCCAGTGGGATCCAGGGGACAGGGCCCTTATTCCCAGTGGGATCCAGGGGACAATGTCCTTATTCCCCACGGGATTAGGGGACAGTGTCCTTATTCCCAGTGGATCCAGGGGACAGGGCCCTTATTCCCCATGGGATCCAGGGGACAGTGTCCTTATTCCCCACGGGATTAGGGGACAGTGTCCTTATTCCCAGTGGGATCCAGGGGACAGGGCCCTTATTCCCCGCGGGATCCAGGAGACAGGGCCCTTATTCCCCACGGGATCCAGGGGACAGTCTCCTTATTCCCCATGGGATCCAGGGGACAGTGTCCTTATTCCCAGTGGGATGCATGGGATAACATTCAGATCCTCTGTTATTCTCTCTCTCTCTCTATCTGCATCCCTTCCTCCCTGTCTGTGTCTCCCTCCCTTTTTCCCCCTTTCCCTCTATCTCCCACTTCTCCCTCTATCTCCCTCGCTCCCTCTATCTCTCCCTCTCTCCCTCTCTCTCTCCCTCTCTCCCTCTATCTCACCCTCTCTCCCTCTCTCCCTCTATCTCTCCTTCTCTCCCTCTATCTCTCCCTCTCTCCCTCTATCTCTCCCTCTCTCCCTCTATCTCTCCCTCTCTCCCTCTATCTCTCCCTCTCTCTCCCTCTAACTCTCTCTCTCCCTCTCTCCCTCTATCTCTCCCTCTCACCCCCTCTCCCTCTATCTCTCCCTCTATCTCTCCTCTCTCTCCTCTCTCCCCCTCTCCCTCTATCTCTCCCTCTCTCCCTCTATCTCTCCCTCTCTCCCTCTATCTCTCCCTCTCTCTCCCTCTCTCCCTCTATCTCTCCCTCTCACCCCTCTCCCTCTATCTCTCCCTCTATCTCTCTCTCTCTCTCTCTCCCTCTCTCCCTCTCTACCTCTATCTCTCCCTCTCTCCCTCTCTCCCTCTATCTCTCACTCTCTGCCTTCTCTCCCTCTCTCACTCTATCTCTCCCTCTCTCTCCCTCTATCTCTCCCTCTATCTCCCTCTCTCCCTCTATCTCTCCCTCTCTCCCTCTATCTCTCCCTCTCTCCCTCTCTCTCTATCTCCCTCTCTCCCTCTCTCTCCCTCTCTCCCCCTCTCTCCCTCTATCTCTCCCTCTCTCCCTCTATCTCCCTCTCTCCCTCTCTCCCTCTATCTCCCTCTCTCCCTCTCTCCCTCTATCTCCCTCTCTCTCTCTCCCTCTCTCCCTCTATCTCCCTCTCTCCCTCTCACCCTCTATCTCTCCCACTCTCCCTCTATCGCTCCCTCTCTCCCTCTTTCTCCTCTCTCCCTCTCTCTCCCTCTCTCCCTCTATCTCCCTCTCTCCCTCTCTCCCTCTATCTCCCTCTCTCCCTCTATCTCCCTCTTTCCCTCTCTCCCTCTATCTCCCTCTCCCTCTATCTCCCTCTCTCCCTCTATCTCCCTCTCTCCCTCTATCCCTCTATTTCCCTCTCTCCCTCTATCTCCCTCTCTCCCTCTATCTCCCTCTCTCCCTCTATCCCTCTCTCCCTCTCTCCCTCATTCCATTCCTTTCTAGCTCTTTGATACACTCTCTTGCCCCACTCTCCTTCGCTCGCATTCTCTCCCCTGTCACTCTCTCACTTTCTTTCCTCTTTCTGTCTCTCTCCATCTCCCTGTCCTTCTCATCTCTCTCTCCCCCTTCCTCCTTTCCCCCTGTTTTTCGTTGCCTTTCTCACAGACCTTCATGCCATTCTCCATCATTTTCTCTCTCTCTCTCTCTTTATTTCTCTCCCCTTTCTCCTCCCCCTCTCTCTCTCCCAAGCCCTCTCTCTCTCTCTCTCTCTCTCTCCCCAAGCCCTCTCTCTCTCTCTCTCACTCTCCCCAAGCCCTCTCTCTCTCTCTCTCTCTCCCCCAAGCCCTCTCTCTCTCTTTCTTTCTCTCCCTTTTCTCCTCCCCCCCTCTCCCACAAGCCCTCTCTCTCTCTCTCCCCCAAGCCCTCTCTCTCTCTCTCTCCCTCTCTCCCCCAAGCCCTCTCTCTCTCTCTCCCCCAAGCCCTCTCTCTCTCTCTCTCTCTCTCTCTCCCCCAAGCCCTCTCTCTCTCTCTCCCCCAAGCCCTCTCTCTCTCTCTCTCCCCCAAGCCCTCTCTCTCTCTCTCTCTCCCCCAAGCCCTCTCTCTCTCTCTCTCTCTCCCCCAAGCCCTCTCTCTCTCTCTCCCCCAAGCCCTCTCTCTCTCTCTCTCTCTCTCTCCCCCAAGCCCTCTCTCTCTCTCTCCCTCTCTCCCCCAAGCCCTCTCTCTCTCTCTCTCTCTCTCCCCCAAGCCCTCTCTCTCTCTCTCTCTCTCTCCCCCAAGCCCTCTCTCTCTCTCTCTCTCTCCCCCAAGCCCTCTCTCTCTCTCTCCCCCAAGCCCTCTCTCTCTCTCTCTCTCTCTCCCCCAAGCCCTCTCTCTCTCTCTCTCCCTCTCTCCCCCAAGCCCTCTCTCTCTCTCTCTCTCTCTCCCCCAAGCCCTCTCTCTCTCTCTCTCTCTCTCCCCCAAGCCCTCTCTCTCTCTCTCTCTCTCCCCCAAGCCCTCTCTCTCTCTCTCCCCCAAGCCCTCTCTCTCTCTCTCTCTCTCCCCCAAGCCCTCTCTCTCTCTCTCCCCCAAGCCCTCTCTCTCTCTCTCTCTCTCTCTCCCCCAAGCCCTCTCTCTCTCTCTCTCTCTCTCCCCCAAGCCCTCTCTCTCTCTCTCTCTCTCCCCCAAGCCCTCTCTCTCTCTCTCCCCCAAGCCCTCTCTCTCTCTCTCTCTCTCTCCCCCAAGCCCTCTCTCTCTCTCTCTCTCTCTCTCCCCCAAGCCCTCTCTCTCTCTCTCTCTCTCTCCCCCAAGCCCTCTCTCTCTCTCTCCCCCAAGCCCTCTCTCTCTCTCTCTCTCTCCCCCAAGCCCTCTCTCTCTCTCTCTCTCTCTCTCCCCCAAGCCCTCTCTCTCTCTCTCTCTCTCTCTCTCTCCCCCAAGCCCTCTCTCTCTCTCTCTCTCTCTCCCCCAAGCCCTCTCTCTCTCTCTCTTTATTTCTCCCTCCCCCCCCTCTCTCTGTGACCGGTTTTATCGATCTGAGACAGTGTGTCTGCCTCCAACAAAGCCAGTTGTATTTTCTGTCTTCAGATGGGAGCCCTGCCCAGTGGATTTTAATATTCTTGGAATGGAACACCCTGTACTGGTGGGAACACAGCCTTTGTACAGGGCAGTTGTCACTAGGTCACACACCCCTAACCATGTTCAATTTTATTTTCAATTAAAGAAACATTTTGAAACATCTTCAAACACCCAGTGCTCATGGCAGCTGCTGCTGGGAAATAAAGAATTATTGCCTTAGAATACATATTTGTCCAATATACAATATTGCAAACACCTTAGCAACTAACTTACAATATACACAATGAGTAATACACTCTCATGTAGACGTTTCCACAGTAAGCTGTTGGTCTTGACAACACTATTGGGTTTGACCTGTAACACCCACCCTCCTGTGACATTTTAAGTTTGAAAGTTCAGTTTATGTGAATTCTTTGAATTCCAGCGTGTTTGTGAATGAGGCACCTTGCACCCAGGCTGAACTGGAGCAGTTCATCGACTTCGCCCACAACTCCCACCCCGCCCTCACATTCATTCGGTCCATCTTGGACACCTCCCTCCCCTTTCTTGACCTCACCATTACCATCTCCGGCAACAGTCTCCAGACGGAAGTTTACTACAAACCCACAGACTCCCATAACTACCTGGATTACACCTCGTCCCACCCAGTATCCTGCAAGAACTCCATCCCACTCTCCCCAATTCCTCCGCCACTGCCACATCTGCTTGGACAAGGAGACATTCCACTCGCAAGCATCCCAAGTGTCCACCTATTTCAAACAATGTGCTTTTCCTCCCTCTGTCCTACAGACAGTCCTCCACCACACCACCTCCATTCCCCAATTACACTGCTCTAAACCCAGCCACCTCCCAAACACAATAAAGACAGAGTCCCCCTTGTCCTCACCTACCACCCCAAGTCTCCACATCCAACACATCATCCTTAAACACTTCCTCCAACTAGACCCCACCACCAAGAACACCTTTTCCTCCCCACCCCTCTCTGCCTTCCGCAAGGACCATTTCCTTCAACAGTCCTTGATTTGCGCCACTCTGCCCATTGACCCCCCCCCAAACATACCAATACCTTCCCCTGCATCCAGAAAAGATGCAAAACCTGCCGATATACCCCCCCCCCCCCTTACTTCCATCCAGGGCCCCAAACAATTCTTTCAGGTGAGACAGAGGTTCACTTACCTCTCTTCCAACCTAGTTTATTGCATCCTGGACTTCTCTACATCAAGAAGACCGAAAGTAAACTGCAGGAATAGTTTGCCGAGTGTCTCAGCCAGGCCCACAGGGACTGACCAGACCTCCCAGTCACCGCCCATTTCAGTTCCCCTTCCCATTCCCTTTTTGACATGACCATATTGGCTTCCTCCATTGTCACAGTGAATCAAACCGCAAACTGGAGGAACACCTCATCTTCCGTCAGGGCAGCCTACAGCCCGGATCAACATTGAGCTCTCCAATTTCAAATAACCTCCCTTTCCCATCCCCCGACTCCATTCACAGTCCCTCCCCCTCCCTGCCACCAACCGGATTCATTCCTCCCCATTGACCAACCAGGTCGTCCCCTCTACCTGTCTTCACCCATCCCCACCTCAGCACAGTGCCTCTGTCACTCCTGTATCTGCAGCTCCCCCTTACACCCAGCCCCGGTCCTGAACAAGGGTTCCTCGGAGAACTGCCTTCACCTCCTGAGGAAGCCAAGGTGTTACCGTGCTTTTATCACTGTCATGTCGATGTGGGTGGACCAGGACAGGTCGTTGGAGATCACCACTGACAGGAGTTGATGCTGTTGACCATCCCCATCACCGTTCTGTGAGATATTATTGTTGTCGGTTATCTTTACTAACTCACTCACAAGCTCACTATAACCATTAATACCAGGTTCCCGTTCATTCATTCATAACCCTTTACTAAGCCGTTATTTACTATAACATGGTTTCATTCATTCATTCATAAAACCGCTGTTCTGTAGTATATTTTTCTATCCAAATTTAAAACAACCCTTTCAAACCCATTTTCACACCTCATCCAGCCTTGCTACACTCGGTGGAGGAAGTGAGGGCTGCAGTATGCTGGCGATCAGAGCTGAAAAATGTGTTGCTGGAAAAACGCAGCAGGTCAGGCAGCATCCAGGGAACAGGAGAATCGACGTTTCGAGCATGAACTATAATCAGTATAAGTGTAACGTACAGAACAACACCAACCCAGCATGTTTCCACGTAACATTATAATATTAATCAACCCAGGACCTGGAAAGATTCCCCAATTAGTAAGTGTCTGTTAAATACCTTTTAACTGGGCCATAAATCCTTTAAGAAACTAACTGACAAAACGCTGCTTCCGTGAAATTGTATGAATGAATGAAACTCACACCGGCAAATAGTAAACAATAGTAAAACCAGCTGCAGTAATCAGTTCAATATCCTTTATTCTTTTATTAAGTATAGGTACAATTTCTAACTTATTTAGAGCATATATAGACCTAGCATTTTGCTAACATTTACTAACTTAAAAGACAAAAGGACTAATACCTCCTAATTATGCAAGCAGACCGGACAGACACTCTTAATTCCATCAGAAGTAGCATCCAGTATTTAGCACGTGTTAACCCATCTCCTGTGTCCCAGGACAGAAGCCCTTCAAACCTTTGTGTACTATAGATAAAATGATGTAACACCATAGCAATGGAATTTAATATACGTAAGAACTATGTAGAAAGGGGCTCTTGTAAGAACTGGATTTCCGGATTCTGTTGCAGCCTTGAGCCTGTGTTGTGATTGCTGAGTAAAGAGGCTATTTTTGTCACACCGATCGCGGGTCATGGTTTGGCCACAGCTCCATCGATGTAGACATTGGCGTGCCCTCCACTTCCTGAAGTCTGATCGCCTTGGTCCGGGTGATGCAGATATTAACCCTGCCTCGTTCTATGCAAACAGTCCATCTTTCTGTTGAATGGAATCCCTTTTAACCACTTTAAGAACTTCATTAGGGCAATGCCAATGAACAGACAATGAAGAAATCCCGAGACTCGTGTTTAGACTTTGCAAAATCTTCAAAATTGTCTTTGCTTTCTGTCACCCCGCAGCCAGGAAGATGAGTACCTGAGACTTTAACAGGTGATGGGCAGTACATCTCTGCTGCACCCCCCTCAGTGAGCCCAGCTTTATGGGTAACTCTACCATTGGAGGCTCCTGCCTTTCTGTCTGTGTCTCTCAGATGCAGCCCATACCATGGTTGTTGTCTCTGGAATGGTTTGTCTTGTGGATTTTGACCGGGGCAGACAGAGGGAAATCAACTATTCTACCTACGTCTCTAAGGGAGTCTCGTGGTCAGTGGACAGTTTACCTTTAAGATATCTTTAATACTCATCATATCATTACTGCTCCAAAGTGTGTGGCCTGAGGATGGAGAGATCCCCGGCACTCGTACCCTGGCCTCAATGAGACATGACACTCTACAGGCAGCAAACTGTTGGGAACTACGAGTTTAATATTAGCCCAGACACTTATGTGCCTTATGAATGTACTGTTAATTCTCAAGCATAAGTTGTAATGAAAGTCTCTTAGATCCTTCAATACCCAGATATCCACACCCAGTTTCTTATGCTATGAAGGAAACATTAGCAAGCATTAGCTTTATTGTCACAGGTACTTACATGGGTACAGTGAGAGGTTTACAAGCCACCGTCTTCGGGGAGTTGCATCACTGCTGCAGGGGTATCTCACAGCTGTACTGAGGGAGGATACATCAGAGGACTCATGCAGCAAGGCAATATGGGTAGGCCTCAGGAATAGGAAAGGTGATATCACAATCCTGAGGGTATTCTACAGGCCGAAAGTGGGGAGTGCAGATGCTGGAGGTCAGAGTCGAGAGGGTGGTGCTGGAAAAGCGCAGCAGGTCAGGCAGCCTCCGAGGAGCGGGGGAATCGACATTTCGGATGCTGTCTGACCGGCTGTGCTCTTCCAGCACCACACACTTGGACCCCATATAATACAGGCCTCTCAAAAGCCAGTGGGAGATAGAGGAGAGAACACAGAGTTTGGAAAGGTGTAAAGGCAGCAGGTTGAAGTGGAGGGGGAGTTTGATTTGCCCAATATTGACTGGGACTCACTTCGTGCCAGGGGCTTGGACAGAGCAGAACTAGTGAGGACCATTCAGGACAGGCTTCCTTACACAAGATGTAATCAGTCCAACCAGGGAAGGGGTTATACTGGGCCTGGATTTGGGAAAGGAGCCTGGCCAGGGGAGTGAAGTTTCAGCGGGGGAGTATTTCGGGAGTAGTGACCATAATACAGTGAGTTTTAAGGATAGGGATAACTGCAGTCCTCGGGTGAAGGTGTTAAATTGGGAAGGAGGTAGGGTGGCACGGTGGCTCAGTGGTTAACACCGGCTGCCTCACAGCACCAGGGTCCCTGGTTCGATACCAGCCTCGGGCGACTGACTGTGTGGAGTTTGCACGTTCTCCCCGTGTCTGCGTGGGTTTCCTCCGGGTGCTCCGGTTTCCTCCCACGGTCACAAAGATGTGCAGGTCAGGGTGAATTGGCCAGGCTAAATTGCCCGTAGTGTTAGGTGCATTAATCAGAGGGGCGTGGGTTGCTCTTCGGAGGGTCGGTGTGGACTGGTTGGGCCGAAGGGCCTGTTTCCACACTGTAGGGAATCGAATCTAATCCAAAAAAAAAAACAGTATTAGGCAGGAACAGCAGAATGTTGATTGGAGGCAGTTGCTTGAGAGTAAATCCACATCAGACATGTGGGAGTATTTCAAATGGCAGATGATAAAAGTTCAGGAGCAGCACCTTCCCGTTAGGAATGACAGATGGATATGGCACGTTACGTGAACCGTGGATGACCAGGGATATTAGGATCTTGGTCAAAAAGAGAAAGGAAGCAGATAAGAACTAGGAGGATGGGAACTGACGAAGCCCTTCAAGTACGTAAGGAAAATAGGAAAGATCTTAAACAAGGGGTCATCAAAAGTCGTTTAAGGAGAATCCCAAGGCTTTTTATATATCTATTAAAAAAAAAACAAGAGGGTAGCCGGGGAAAGGGTTGGCCCGCTCAAGGACACGGGTGGGAGGCTATGTGTGGAGCCAGAAGATGTAGGTGGGGTCCTGAATGAATACCTAGTGTCAGTATTCACCAAACAGGAGAAACTGGTGGGAGATGATCTCAGGGAAGGGAGTGTTGAATTTCTAAGCCAAGTTGCTATTAAAAAGGAAGAGGTGTTGTGAGTCTTAAAAAGTATTAAGGCAGATAAGTCGCCAGGACCTGGTGGGATCTGTCCCAGAATATTCAGGGAGGGAAGAGAACAAATTGCTGCAGCATTGGCAGACGTCTTTGTATCCTCTCTGGCCCCAGGTGAGGTCCCAGAGGACTGGAGAATAGCCAATGTTGTTTAAGACGGGTAACGCGGATAAGTCAGGAAATTACAGGCCTGTGAGCCTCACATCAGTGGGAGGAAAGTTACTGGAAAAGATTCTCAGGGAGAAGGTCTATGCACATGGTTTTGTGCCTCACTAACTTGATTGAGTCTTTTTGAGGAGGTGCTGAAGATGATTGATGAGGGAAAAGTGGTTAATGTTGACTTTAGAAAAGCCCTTGACAAGGCCCCTCATGTCAGCCCGGTATGAAAGGTGAAGTCACATGGTATGAGGGATGAGCTGGCAAGATGGATGCAGGAGAAAGTGAGGCCTGCAGATGCTGGAGGTCAGCGTCGGAGAGGGTGGTGCTGGGAAAGCACAGCAGGTCAGGCAGCACCCGAGGGGCAGGATGTGTCAACATTTCGAGCAGAAGCCCTTCATCAGAACTGCTTTACTCATAGGAAGCAGATGGTAGCAACGGGAGAATGCTTTTCAGAATGGAGGCCTGTGACTAGTGGTGTTCCACAGGGATCAGTGCTGGGACCCCTGCTGTCCGTGGTCTACATAAATGATTTGAATAAAAACATAAGTGGTCCCATTTGTCAGTTTGTAGGTGATACAAAGATCGGTGGAGTTGCTGATAGTGAGGAGGATTGTCAGAGGATACAGCATGATATAAGTCAGTTGGCGTAATGGGCAGAAAAATGGCAGATGGAGTTTAATTCAAATGTGAGATGATGCATTTTGGAAGGTCAAGTACAGGTGGAAATTATACAGTGAATGCCAGAACCCTTATGAGTATTGATATGCAGGGAGACCTGGTGCAGGTCAGCAGATCACTGGAAGTGACAGCGCAGATATATAAGGTAGTAAAAAAGGCCTATGGCATGCTTGCCTTCATTAGAAGGGGCATTGAGTAAAAGGATAGACAAGTTATGCTGTGCTTTCTTAGTTAGAGCGCACTTGGAATGTTGCACACTGTTCTGGTCACCACATTACCAGAAGGACGTGGATGCTTTGGAGAGGGTACAGAAAAGGTTTACCAGGATGTTGCCTGATATGGGGGTTTTAGCTAGAAAGAAAGGTTGGAGAGACTGGGTTTGTTTACACTGGATTGCAGAAGGTTGAGGGGTGACCTGATAGAAGTTTATAAGATTGTAAATAGTATAGATAGAGTGGAAAGTATGAGGCTTTTTCCTTGGTTGGAGGGGTCAATTACTAGGGGACAAAGTTTGAGGTGCAGGGGAGAAGTTTAAAAGATATCTGCGAAGTACATTTTTCACACAAAGGGTGGTAAGTGCCTGGAATGCGCTATCAGAGGAGATGGTGGAAGCAGTCACAATAGCAGCATTTAAGAAACACTTGGACATTTTCATGAATAAGAAGAAAGTAGAGGGATACGGATCCTATAAGTGAAGATAGTTTTAGTATGTTCTTCGGTTACGTTCTCAGGTTACGTTCTCAGGTACAAATTCATAACTACAAGATGTTTCAGGAAAAATAATTACAAGAATAAAGCAATAAAATGTCCAGCAGTAAACGAGAAATGTAGAGAAATAAGAGTTCAGAATCACAGGTCTGCAAATCCAGACTGTGCTGGGCTTCACGCTGAGGCCGGGAGTCGGAGTCCACACTGAGGCCGGGAGTCTGAGTCCACACTGAGGCCGGGAGTCGGAGTCCGTACTGAGGCCGGGAGTCTGAGTCCACACTGAGGCCGGGGGTCTGAGTCCACACTGAGGCCGGGAGTCTGAGACAACACTGAGGCCGGGGGTCTGAGTCCACACTGAGGCCGGGAGTCTGAGTTCACACTGAGGCCGGGAGTCTGAGTCCACACTGAGGCCGGGAGTCTGAGTTCACACTGAGGCCGGGAGTCTGAGTCCACACTGAGGCCGGGAGTCTGAGTTCACACTGAGGCCGGGAGTCTGAGTCCACACTGAGGCCGGGAGTCTGAGTCCACACTGAGGCCGGGTGTCTGAGTCCACACTGAGGCCAGGAGTCTGAGTCCACACTGAGGCCGGGAGTCGGAGTCCACACTGAGGCCGGGGGTCTGAGTCCACACTGAGGCCGGGGGTCTGAGTCCACACTGAGGCCAGGAGTCTGAGTCCACACTGAGGCCGGGAGTCGGAGTCCGTACTGAGGCCGGGGGTCTGAGTCCACACTGAGGCCGGGAGTCTGAGTCCACACTGAGGCCGGGAGAATGAGTCCACGCTGAGGCCGGGAGTCTGAGTCCGTGCTGAGGCCGGGAGTCTGAGTCCACGCTGAGGCCGGGGGTCTGAGTCCACACTGAGGCCGGGAGTCTGAGTCCACACTGAGGCCGGGGTCTGAGTCCACACTGAGGCCGGGCGTCTGAGTCCACACTGAGGCCGGGGTCTGAGTCCACACTGAGGGCGGGCGTCTGAGTCCACACTGAGGCCGGGAGTCTGAGTCCACACTGAGGCCGGGGTCTGAGTCCACACTGAGGCCGGGAGTCTGAGTCCACACTGAGGCCGGGGGTCTGAGTCCACACTGAGGCCGGGAGTCTGAGTCCACGCTGAGACCGGGAGTCTGAGTCCACACTGAGGCTGGGAGTCAGAGTCCGTGCTGAGGCCGGGAGTCTGAGTCCACGCTGAGGCCGGGAGTCTGAGTCCACACTGAGGCCAGGAGTCTGAGTCCACACTGAGGCCAGGAGTCTGAGTCCACACTGAGGCCGGGAGACTGAGTCCACACTGAGGCCGGGCGTCTGAGTCCACACTGAGGCCGGGAGTCTGAGTCCGTGCTGAGGCCGGGAGTCTGAGTCCACACTGAGGCCGGGAGTCTGAGTCCGTGCTGAGGCCGGGAGTCTGAGTCCGTGCTGAGGCCGGGAGTCTGAGTCCACACTGAGGCCGGGAGTCTGAGTCCACGCTGAGGCCGGGGGTCTGAGTCCGTACTGAGGCCGGGAGTCTGAGTCCACACTGAGGCCGGGAGTCTGAGTCCACACTGAGGCCGGGGGTCTGAGTCCGTACTGAGGCCGGGAGTCTGAGTCCACACTGAGGCCGGGAGTCTGAGTCCACACTGAGGCCGTGAGTCTGATTCGACGCTGAGGCCGGGAGTCTGTGTCCACACTGAGGCCGGGAGTCTGAGTCCACACTGAGGCCGGGAGTCTGAGTCCACGCTGAGACCGGGAGTCTGAGTCCACACTGAGGCTGGGAGTCAGAGTCCGTGCTGAGGCCGGGAGTCTGAGTCCACGCTGAGGCCGGGAGTCTGAGTCCACACTGAGGCCAGGAGTCTGAGTCCACACTGAGGCCAGGAGTCTGAGTCCACACTGAGGCCGGGAGACTGAGTCCACACTGAGGCCGGGCGTCTGAGTCCACACTGAGGCCGGGAGTCTGAGTCCGTGCTGAGGCCGGGAGTCTGAGTCCACACTGAGGCCGGGAGTCTGAGTCCGTGCTGAGGCCGGGAGTCTGAGTCCGTGCTGAGGCCGGGAGTCTGAGTCCACACTGAGGCCGGGAGTCTGAGTCCGTGCTGAGGCCGGGGGTCTGAGTCCACACTGAGGCCAGGTGTCTGAGTCCACACTGAGGCCGGGAGTCTGAGTCCACACTGAGGCCGGGAGTCTGAGTCCACACTGAGGCCGGGGTCTGAGTCCACACTGAGGCCGGGAGTCTGAGTCCACACAGAGGCCGGGGTCTGAGTCCGTACTGAGGCCGGGAGTCTGAGTCCACACTGAGGCCGGGAGTCTGAGTCCACACTGAGGCCGGGGGTCTGAGTCCGTACTGAGGCCGGGAGTCTGAGTCCACACTGAGGCCGGGAGTCTGAGTCCACACTGAGGCCGTGAGTCTGATTCGACGCTGAGGCCGGGAGTCTGAGTCCACGCTGAGGCCGGGAGTCTGAGTCCACACTGAGGCTGGGAGTCAGAGTCCGTGCTGAGGCCGGGAGTCTGAGTCCACACTGAGGCCGGGAGTCTGAGTCAACACTGAGGCCGGGAGTCTGAGTCCACACTGAGGCCGGGAGTCTGAGTCCGCGCTGAGGCCGGGTGTCTGAGTCCACACTGAGGCCGGGAGTCTGAGTCCGTGCTGAGGCCGGGGGTCTGAGTCCACACTGAGGCCGGGAGTCTGAGTCCACACTGAGGCCAGGAATCTGAGTCCGTGCTGCGGCCGGGAGTCTGGGTCCGTGCTGAGGCTGGGGGTCTGAGACCGTGCAGAGGCCGGGAGTCTGAGTCCCTACTGAGGCCGGAAGTCTGAGTCCCTGCTGAGGCCGGGATCTGAGTCCACACTGAGGCCGGGAGTCTGAGTCCACACTGAGGCTGGGAGTCAGAGTCCACACTGAGGCCGGGAGTCTGAGTCCGTACTGAGGCCGGGAGTCTGAGTCCACACTGAGGCTGGGAGTCAGAGTCCACACTGAGGCCGGGAGTCTGAGTCCACGCTGAGGCCGGGTGTCAGAATCCACACTGAGGCCGGGAGTCGGAGTCCACACTGAGGCCGGGTGTGTGTGTCCACACTGAGGCCGGGAGTCTGAGTCCACACAGAGGCCGGGAGTCTGAGTCCACGCTGAGGCCGGGAGTCAGAGTCCACACTGAGGGCGGGAGTCTGAGTCCACACTGAGGCCGGGAGTCTGAGTCCACGCTGAGGCCGGCGGTCTGAGTCCACACTGAGGCCAGGAGTCTGAGTCCGTGCTGAGGCCGGGAGTCTGAGTCCACACTGAGGCTGGGAGTCTGAGTCCACACTGAGGCCGGCGGTCTGAGTCCACGCTGAGGCCGGGAGTCTGAGTCCACACTGAGGCTGGGAGTCTGAGTCCACACTGAGGCCGGGAGTCTGAGTCCTTGCAGAGTCCGGGAGACTGAGTCCACGCTGAGGCCGGGAGCCTGAGTCCACGCTGAGGCCGGGAGTCTGAGTCCACGCTGAGGCCGGGGGTCTGAGTCCACACTGAGGCCGGGAGTCTGAGTCCACACTGAGGCCGGGAGTCTGAGTCCACTCTGAGGCCGGGAGTCTGAGTCCACACTGAGGCCGGGAGTCTGAGTCCACACTGAGGCCGGGGGTCTGAGTCCACACTGAGGCCGGGAGTCTGAGTCCACTCTGAGGCCGGGAGTCTGAGTCCACACTGAGGCCGGGGGTCTGAGTCCTTGCAGAGTCCGGGAGACTGAGTCCACACTGAGGCCGGGAGCCTGAGTCCACGCTGAGGCCGGGAGTCTGAGTCCGTGCTGAGGCCGGGTGTGTGAGTCCACACTGAGGCCGGGGGTCTGAGTCCACACTGAGGCCGGGAGTCTGAGTCCACACTGAGGCCGGGAGTCTGAGTCCACTCTGAGGCCGGGAGTCTGAGTCCACACTGAGGCCGGGAGTCTGAGTCCACACTGAGGCCGGGGGTCTGAGTCCACACTGAGGCCGGGAGTCTGAGTCCACTCTGAGGCCGGGAGTCTGAGTCCACGCTGAGGCCGGGAGTCTGAGTCCAGACTGAGGCCGGGAGTCTCAGTCCACACTGAGGCCGGGAGTCTGGGTCCATGCTGACGCCGGGAGTTTGAGTCCACACTGAGGCCGGGAGTCTGAGTCCGTGCTGAGGCCGGGAGTCTGAGTCCACACTGAGGCCGGGAGTCTGAGTCCATGCTGACGCCGGGAGTTTGAGTCCACACTGAGGCCGGGAGTCAGAGTCCGTGCTGAGGCCGGGATTCTGAGTCCGTGCTGAGGCCGGGAGTCTGAGTCCACACTGAGGCCGGGTGTTTGAGTCCGTGCTGAGGCCGGGAGTCTGAGTCCACACTGAGGCCGGGAGTCTGAGTCCGTACTGAGGCCTGGAGTCTGAGTCCACACTGAGGCCGGGAGTCTGAGTCCGTGCTGAGGCCGGGAGTCTGAGTCCGTTCTGAGGCCGGGAGTCTGAGTCCACACTGAGGCCGGGAGTCTGAGTCCACACTGAGGCCGGGAGTCTGAGTCCACACTGAGGCCGGGAGTCTGAGTCCGTGCTGAGGCCCGGAGTCTGAGTCCGTGCTGAGGCCGGGAGTCTGAGTCCACACGGAGGCTGGGAGTCTGAGTCCGTACTGAGGCCGGGAGTCAGACTCCACACTGAGGCCGGGAGTCGGAGTCCGTACTGAGGCCGGGAGTCTGAGTCCGTACAGAGGCCGGGAGTCTGAGTCCACACTGAGGCCGGGAGTCTGAGTCCGTACTGAGGCCGGGAGTCTGAGTCCACACTGAGGCCGGGAGTCTGAGTCCGTACTGAGGCCGGGAGTCTGAGTCCGTACTGAGGCCGGGAGTCTGAGTCCACACTGAGGCCGAGAGTCTGAGACCACACTGAGGCTGGGAGTCTGAGTCCACACTGAGGCCGGGAGTCTGAGTCCACACTGAGGCCGGGAGTCTGAGTCCTCACTGAGGCCGGGTGTCTGAGTCCACACTGAGGCCGGGAGTCTGAGTCCGTACTGAGGCCGGGAGTCTGAGACCACACTGAGGCCGGGAGTCTGAGTCCGTACTGAGGCCGGGAGTCTGAGTCCGTACAGAGGCCGGGAGTCTGAGTCCACACTGAGGCCGGGAGTCTGAGTCCACACTGAGGCCGGGAGTCTGAGTCCGTACTGAGGCCGGGAGTCTGAGTCCGTACAGAGGCCGGGAGTCTGAGTCCACACGGAGGCTGGGAGTCTGAGTCCGTACTGAGGCCGGGAGTCGGAGTCCGTACTGAGGCCGGGGGTCTGAGTCCGTGCTGAGGCCGGGGGTCTGAGTCCACACTGAGGCCGGGAGTCTGAGTCCACGCTGAGGCCGGGAGTCTGTGTCCGTACTGAGGCCGGGAGTCTGAGTCCACACTGAGGCCGGGCGTCTGAGACCACACTGAGGCCGGGAGTCTGAGTCCACACGGAGGCTGGGAGTCTGAGTCCACACTGAGGCCGGGAGTCTGAGTCCACGCTGAGGCCGGGAGTCTGAGTCCACACTGAGGCCAGGAATCTGAGTCCGTGCTGCGGCCGGGAGTCTGGGTCCGTGCTGAGGCTGGGGGTCTGAGACCGTGCAGAGGCCGGGAGTCTGAGTCCCTACTGAGGCCGGAAGTCTGAGTCCCTGCTGAGGCCGGGATCTGAGTCCACACTGAGGCCGGGAGTCTGAGTCCACACTGAGGCTGGGAGTCAGAGTCCACACTGAGGCCGGGAGTCTGAGTCCGTACTGAGGCCGGGAGTCTGAGTCCACACTGAGGCTGGGAGTCAGAGTCCACACTGAGGCCGGGAGTCTGAGTCCACGCTGAGGCCGGGTGTCAGAATCCACACTGAGGCCGGGAGTCGGAGTCCACACTGAGGCCGGGTGTGTGTGTCCACACTGAGGCCGGGAGTCTGAGTCCACACAGAGGCCGGGAGTCTGAGTCCACGCTGAGGCCGGGAGTCAGAGTCCACACTGAGGGCGGGAGTCTGAGTCCACACTGAGGCCGGGAGTCTGAGTCCACGCTGAGGCCGGCGGTCTGAGTCCACACTGAGGCCAGGAGTCTGAGTCCGTGCTGAGGCCGGGAGTCTGAGTCCACACTGAGGCTGGGAGTCTGAGTCCACACTGAGGCCGGCGGTCTGAGTCCACGCTGAGGCCGGGAGTCTGAGTCCACACTGAGGCTGGGAGTCTGATTCCACACTGAGGCCGGCGGTCTGAGTCCACACTGAGGCCAGGAGTCTGAGTCCGTGCTGAGGCCGGGAGTCTGAGTCCGTGCTGAGGCCAGGAGTCTGAGTCCACACTGAGGCCGGGAGTCTGAGTCCACACTGAGGCCGGGAGTCTGAGTCCACACTGAGGCCAGGAGTCTGAGTCCGTGCTGAGGCCGGGAGTCTGAGTCCGTGCTGAGGCCGGGAGTCTGAGTCCACACTGAGGCCGGGAGTCTGAGTCCACTTTGAGGCCGGGAGTCGGAGTCCGTGCTGAGGCCGGGAGTCTGAGTCCACACTGAGGCCAGGAGTCTGAGTCCACACTGAGGCCGGGAGTCTGAGTCCACACTGAGGCCGGGAGTCTGAGTCCACACTGAGGCCGGGAGACGGAGTCCACTTTGAGGCCGGGAGTCGGAGTCCTTGCAGAGTCCGGGAGACTGAGTCCACACTGAGGCCGGGAGTCTGAGTCCACACTGAGGCCGGGAGTCTGAGTCCTTGCAGAGTCCGGGAGACTGAGTCCACACTGAGGCCGGGAGTCTGAGTCCCCACTGAGGCCGGGAGTCTCAGTCCGTACTGAGGCCGGGAGTCTGAGTCCACACTGAGGCCGGGAGTCTCAGTCCGTACTGAGGCCGGGAGTCTGAGTCCACACTGAGGCCGGGAGTCTGAGTCCATGCTGACGCCGAGAGTTTGAGTCCACACTGAGGCCGGGAGTCTGAGTCCCTGCTGAGGCCGGGATTCTGAGTCCACGCTGAGGCCGGGAGTCTGAGTCCGTACTGAGGCCGGGAGTCTGAGTCCACACTGAGGCCGGGAGTCTGAGTCAACACTGAGGCCGGGAGTCTGAGTCCACACTGAGGCCGGGAATCTGAGTCCACACTGAGGCCGGGAGTCTGTGTCCACACTGAGGCTGGGAGTCAGAGCCCGTGCTGAGGCAGGGAGTCTGAGTCCACGCTGAGGCTGGGAGTCTGAGTCCGTACTGAGTCCTGGAGTCTGAGTCCACACTGAGGCCGGGAGTCTGAGTCCGTGCTGAGGCCTGGAGTCTGAGTCCACACTGAGGCCGGGAGTCTGAGTCCGTACTGAGGCCGGGAGTCTGAGTCCACACTGAGGCCGGGAGTCTGAGTCCACACTGAGGCCGGGAGTCTGAGTCCGTGCTGAGGCCGGGAGTCTGAGTCCGTGCTGAGGCCAGGAGTCTGAGTCCACACTGAGGCCGGGAGTCTGAGTCCGTGCTGAGGCCCGGAGTCTGAGTCCGTGCTGAGGCCGGGAGTCTGAGTCCACACGGAGGCTGGGAGTCTGAGTCCTTACTGAGGCCGGGAGTCAGACTCCACACTGAGGCCGGGAGTCGGAGTTCGTACTGAGGCCGGGAGTCTGAGTTCGTACTGAGGCCGGGAGTCTGAGACCACACTGAGGCCGGGAGTCTGAGTCCGTACTGAGGCCGGGAGTCTGAGTCCACACTGAGGCCGGGGGTCTGAGTCCACGCTGAGGCCGGGGGTCTGAGTCCACGCTGAGGCCGGGATTCTGAGTCCGTACTGAGGCCGGGTGTCTGAGACCACACTGAGGCCGGGGGTCTGAGTCCACGCTGAGGCCGGGATTCTGAGTCCGTACTGAGGCCGGGTGTCTGAGACCACACTGAGGCTGGGAGTCTGAGTCCGTGCTGAGGCCGGGAGTCTGAGTCCACACTGAGGCCGGGAGTCTGAGTCCGTGCTGAGGCCGGGAGTCTGAGTCCGTGCTGAGGCCGGGAGTCTGAGTCCACACTGAGGCCGGGAGTCTGAGTCCACACTGACGCCGGGAGTCTGAGTCCGTACTGAGGCCGGGAGTCTGAGTCCACGCTGAGGCCGGGAGTCTGAGTCCGTACTGAGGCCGGGGGTCTGAGTCCACACTGAGGCCGGGAGTCTGAGTCCACACTGAGGCTGGGAGTCGGAGTCCGTACTGAGGCCGGGAGTCTGAGTCCACGCTGAGGCCGGGAGTCTGAGTCCGTACTGAGGCCGGGGGTCTGAGTCCACACTGAGGCCGGGATCTGAGTCCACACTGAGGCCGGGGGTCTGAGTCCACACTGAGGCCGGGAGTCTGAGTCCGTACTGAGGCGGGGAGTCTGAGTCCACACTGAGGCCGGGAGTCTGAGTCCACGCTGAGGCCGGGAGTCGGAGTCCACACTGAGGCCGGGAGTCGGAGTCCGTACTGAGGCCGGGAGTCTGAGTCCACACTGAGGCCGGGAGTCTGAGTCCACGCTGAGGCCGGGAGTCGGAGTCCACACTGAGGCCGGGAGTCGGAGTCCGTACTGAGGCCGGGAGTCTGAGTCCACGCTGAGGCCGGGAGTCTGAGTCCGTACTGAGGCCGGGGGTCTGAGTCCACACTGAGGCCGGGATCTGAGTCCACACTGAGGCCGGGGGTCTGAGTCCACACTGAGGCCGGGAGTCGGAGTCCACACTGAGGCCGGGAGTCGGAGTCCACACTGAGGCCGGGTGTCTGAGTCCACGCTGAGGCCGGGTGTCTGAGTCCGTGCAGAGGCCGGGAGTCTGAGTCCACACTGAGGCCGGGATCTGAGTCCACACTGAGGCCGGGTGACTGTGTCCACACTGAGGGCGGGAGTCTGCGTCCACACTGAGGCCGGGAGTCTGAGTCCACGCTGAGGCCGGGAGTCTGAGTCCACGCTGAGGCCGGGAGTCTGAGTCCACACTGAGGCCGGGAGTCTGAGTCCACGCTGAGGCCGGGAGTCTGTGTCCACACTGAGGCCGGGAGTCTGAGTCCACACTGAGGCCGGGAGTCTGAGTCCTTACTGAGGCCGGGAGTCAGACTCCACACTGAGGCCGGGAGTCGGAGTTCGTACTGAGGCCGGGAGTCTGAGTTCGTACTGAGGCCGGGAGTCTGAGACCACACTGAGGCCGGGAGTCTGAGTCCGTACTGAGGCCGGGAGTCTGAGTCCACACTGAGGCCGGGAGTCGGGTCCGTACTGAGGCCGGGAGTCTAAGTCCACACGGAGGCTGGGAGTCTGAGTCCACACTGAGGCCAGGTGTCTGAGTCCGTGCAGAGGCCGTGAGTCTGAGTCCACACTGAGGCCGGGGGTCTGAGTCCACGCTGAGGCCGGGGGTCTGAGTCCACGCTGAGGCCGGGATTCTGAGTCCGTACTGAGGCCGGGTGTCTGAGACCACACTGAGGCCGGGAGTCTGAGTCCGTACTGAGGCTGGGAGTCTGAGTCCACACTGAGGCCGGGAGTCTGTGTCCACACTGAGGCTGGGAGTCTGAGTCCGTGCTGAGGCCGGGAGTCTGAGTCCACACTGAGGCCGGGAGTCTGAGTCCGTGCTGAGGCCGGGAGTCTGAGTCCGTGCTGAGGCCGGGAGTCTGAGTCCACACTGAGGCCGGGAGTCTGAGTCCACACTGAGGCCGGGAGTCTGAGTCCGTACTGAGGCCGGGAGTCTGAGTCCACGCTGAGGCCGGGAGTCTGAGTCCGTACTGAGGCCGGGGGTCTGAGTCCACACTGAGGCCGGGAGTCTGAGTCCACACTGAGGCCGGGAGTCGGAGTCCGTACTGAGGCCGGGAGTCTGAGTCCACGCTGAGGCCGGGAGTCTGAGTCCGTACTGAGGCCGGGGGTCTGAGTCCACACTGAGGCCGGGAGTCGGAGTCCACACTGAGGCCGGGAGTCGGAGTCCGTACTGAGGCCGGGAGTCGGAGTCCACACTGAGGCCGGGAGTCGGAGTCCGTGCTGAGGCCGGGAGTCTGAGTCCGTACTGAGGCCGGGGGTCTGAGTCCACACTGAGGCCGGGATCTGAGTCCACACTGAGGCCGGGGGTCTGAGTCCACACTGAGGCCGGGAGTCGGAGTCCACACTGAGGCCGGGAGTCGGAGTCCACACTGAGGCCGGGGGTCTGAGTCCGTGCAGAGGCCGGGAGTCTGAGTCCACACTGAGGCCGGGATCTGAGTCCACACTGAGTCCGGGTGACTGTGTCCACACTGAGGGCGGGAGTCTGCGTCCACACTGAGGCCGGGAGTCTGAGTCCACGCTGAGGCCGGGAGTCTGAGTCCACGCTGAGGCCGGGAGTCTGAGTCCACACTGAGGCCGGGAGTCTGAGTCCACGCTGAGGCCGGGAGTCTGAGTCCGTGCAGAGGCCGGGAGTCTGAGTCCACACTGAGGCCGGGATCTGAGTCCACACTGAGGCCGGGTGACTGTGTCCACACTGAGGGCGGGAGTCTGCGTCCACACTGAGGCCGGGAGTCTGAGTCCACGCTGAGGCCGGGAGTCTGAGTCCGTGCAGAGGCCGGGAGTCTGAGTCCACACTGAGGCCGGGATCTGAGTCCACACTGAGGCCGGGTGACTGTGTCCACACTGAGGGCGGGAGTCTGCGTCCACACTGAGGCCGGGAGTCTGAGTCCACGCTGAGGCCGGGAGTCTGAGTCCACGCTGAGGCCGGGAGTCTGAGTCCACACTGAGGCCGGGAGTCTGAGTCCACGCTGAGGCCGGGAGTCTGAGTCCACACTGAGGCCGGGAGTCTGAGTCCACACTGAGGCCGGGAGTCTGAGTCCACGCTGAGGCCGGGAGTCTGAGTCCACGCTGAGGCCGGGAGTCTGAGTCCACACTGAGGCCGGGAGTCTGAGTCCACGCTGAGGTCGGGAGTCTGAGTCCACACTGAGGCCGGGTGTCTGAGTCCACACTGAGGCCGGGAGTCTGAGTCAACACTGAGGCCGGCGGTCTGAGTCCACACTGAGGCCAGGAGTCTGAGTCCGTGCTGAGGCCGGGAGTCTGAGTCCGTGCTGAGGCCGGGAGTCTGAGTCCACACTGAGTCCGGGAGTCTGAGTCCACTTCGAGGCCGGGAGTCGGAGTCCGTGCTGAGGCCGGGAGTCTGAGTCCATACTGAGGCCAGGAGTCTGAGTCCACACTGAGGCCGGGAGTCTGAGTCCACACTGAGGCCGGGAGTCTGAGTCCACACTGAGGCCGGGAGTCTGAGTCCACACTGAGGCCGGGAGTCTGAGTCCACGCTGAGGCCGGGAGTCTGAGTCCACACTGAGGCCGGGAGTCTGAGTCCACACTGAGGCCGGGAGTCTGAGTCCACACTGAGGCCGGGAGTCTGAGTCCTTGCAGAGTCCGGGAGACTGAGTCCACGCTGAGGCCGGGAGCCTGAGTCCACGCTGAGGCCGGGAGTCTGAGTCCACGCTGAGGCCGGGGGTCTGAGTCCACACTGAGGCCGGGAGTCTGAGTCCACACTGAGGCCGGGAGTCTGAGTCCACTCTGAGGCCGGGAGTCTGAGTCCACACTGAGGCCGGGAGTCTGAGTCCACACTGAGGCCGGGGGTCTGAGTCCACACTGAGGCCGGGAGTCTGAGTCCACTCTGAGGCCGGGAGTCTGAGTCCACACTGAGGCCGGGGGTCTGAGTCCTTGCAGAGTCCGGGAGACTGAGTCCACACTGAGGCCGGGAGCCTGAGTCCACGCTGAGGCCGGGAGTCTGAGTCCGTGCTGAGGCCGGGTGTGTGAGTCCACACTGAGGCCGGGGGTCTGAGTCCACACTGAGGCCGGGAGTCTGAGTCCACACTGAGGCCGGGAGTCTGAGTCCACTCTGAGGCCGGGAGTCTGAGTCCACACTGAGGCCGGGAGTCTGAGTCCACACTGAGGCCGGGGGTCTGAGTCCACACTGAGGCCGGGAGTCTGAGTCCACTCTGAGGCCGGGAGTCTGAGTCCACGCTGAGGCCGGGAGTCTGAGTCCAGACTGAGGCCGGGAGTCTCAGTCCACACTGAGGCCGGGAGTCTGGGTCCATGCTGACGCCGGGAGTTTGAGTCCACACTGAGGCCGGGAGTCTGAGTCCGTGCTGAGGCCGGGAGTCTGAGTCCACACTGAGGCCGGGAGTCTGAGTCCATGCTGACGCCGGGAGTTTGAGTCCACACTGAGGCCGGGAGTCAGAGTCCGTGCTGAGGCCGGGATTCTGAGTCCGTGCTGAGGCCGGGAGTCTGAGTCCACACTGAGGCCGGGTGTTTGAGTCCGTGCTGAGGCCGGGAGTCTGAGTCCACACTGAGGCCGGGAGTCTGAGTCCGTACTGAGGCCTGGAGTCTGAGTCCACACTGAGGCCGGGAGTCTGAGTCCGTGCTGAGGCCGGGAGTCTGAGTCCGTTCTGAGGCCGGGAGTCTGAGTCCACACTGAGGCCGGGAGTCTGAGTCCACACTGAGGCCGGGAGTCTGAGTCCACACTGAGGCCGGGAGTCTGAGTCCGTGCTGAGGCCCGGAGTCTGAGTCCGTGCTGAGGCCGGGAGTCTGAGTCCACACGGAGGCTGGGAGTCTGAGTCCGTACTGAGGCCGGGAGTCAGACTCCACACTGAGGCCGGGAGTCGGAGTCCGTACTGAGGCCGGGAGTCTGAGTCCACACTGAGGCCGGGAGTCTGAGTCCGTACTGAGGCCGGGAGTCTGAGTCCACACTGAGGCCGGGAGTCTGAGTCCGTACTGAGGCCGGGAGTCTGAGTCCGTACTGAGGCCGGGAGTCTGAGTCCACACTGAGGCCGAGAGTCTGAGACCACACTGAGGCTGGGAGTCTGAGTCCACACTGAGGCCGGGAGTCTGAGTCCACACTGAGGCCGGGAGTCTGAGTCCGTACTGAGGCCGGGAGTCTGAGACCACACTGAGGCCGGGAGTCTGAGTCCGTACTGAGGCCGGGAGTCTGAGTCCGTACAGAGGCCGGGAGTCTGAGTCCACACTGAGGCCGGGAGTCTGAGTCCACACTGAGGCCGGGAGTCTGAGTCCGTACTGAGGCCGGGAGTCTGAGTCCGTACAGAGGCCGGGAGTCTGAGTCCACACGGAGGCTGGGAGTCTGAGTCCGTACTGAGGCCGGGAGTCGGAGTCCGTACTGAGGCCGGGGGTCTGAGTCCGTGCTGAGGCCGGGGGTCTGAGTCCACACTGAGGCCGGGAGTCTGAGTCCACGCTGAGGCCGGGAGTCTGTGTCCGTACTGAGGCCGGGAGTCTGAGTCCACACTGAGGCCGGGCGTCTGAGACCACACTGAGGCCGGGAGTCTGAGTCCACACGGAGGCTGGGAGTCTGAGTCCACACTGAGGCCGGGAGTCTGAGTCCACGCTGAGGCCGGGAGTCTGAGTCCACACTGAGGCCGGGAGTCTGAGTCCACACTGAGGCCGGGAGTCTGAGTCAACACTGAGGCCGGGGGTCTGAGTCCACACTGAGGCCAGGAGTCTGAGTCCGTGCTGAGGCCGGGAGTCTGAGTCCGTGATGAGGCCAGGAGTCTGAGTCCGTGCTGAGGCCGGGAGTCTGAGTCCACACGGAGGCTGGGAGTCTGAGTCCATACTGAGGCCGGGGGTCTGAGTCCTTACTGAGGCCGGGGGTCTGAGTCCACGCTGAGGCCGGGAGTCTGAGTCCGTGCTGAGGCCGGGAGTCTGAGTCCACACTGAGGCCGGGAGTCTGAGTCCGTGCTGAGGCCGGGAGTTTGAGTCCACACTGAGGCCGGGCGTCTGAGTCCACACTGAGGCCGGGAGTCTGAGTCCATACTGAGGCCGGGGGTCTGAGTCCACGCTGAGGCCGGGAGTCTGAGTCCGTACTGAGGCCGGGAGTCTGAGTCCGTACAGAGGCCGGGAGTCTGAGTCCATCCTGAGGCCGGGAGTCTGAGTCCGTGCTGAGGCCGGGGGTCTGAGTCCACACTGAGACCGGGAGTCTGAGTCCACACTGAGGCCGGGAGTCGGAGTCCGTGCTGAGGCCGGGAGTCTGAGTCCACACTGAGGCCGGGAGTCTGAGTCCACGCTGAGACCGGGAGTCTGAGTCCACACTGAGGCCGGGAGTCGGAGTCCGTGCTGAGGCTGGGAGTCTGAGTCCGTACTGAGGCCGGGAGTCTGCGTCCGTACAGAGGCCGGGAGTCTGAGTCCATACTGAGGCCGGGAGTCTGAGTCCGTACTGAGGCCGGGAGTCTGAGTCCGTACAGAGGCCGGGAGTCTGAGTCCATACTGAGGCCGGGAGTCGGAGTCCGTACAGAGGCCGGGAGTCTGAGTCCATACTGAGGCCGGGAGTCGGTGTCCGTACTGAGGCCGGGGGTCTGAGTCCGTGCTGAGGCCGGGGGTCTGAGTCCGTGCTGAGGCCGGGGGTCTGAGTCCACACTGAGGCCGGGAGTCGGAGTCCGTGCTGAGGCCGGGAGTCTGAATCCGTGCAGAGGCCGGGAGTCTGAGTCCGTGCTGAGGCCGGGAGTCTGAGTCCACACTGAGGCCGGGAGTCTGAGTCCGTGCTGAGGCCGGGAGTCTGAGTCCACGCTGAGGCCGGGAGTCTGAGTCCACACTGAGGCTGGGAGTCTGAGTCCGTGCTGAGGCCGAGAGTGTGAGTCCACACTGAGGCCGGGAGTCTGAGTCCACACTGAGGCTGGGAGTCTGAGTCCGTGCTGAGGCCGAGAGTGTGAGTCCACACTGAGGCCGGGAGTCTGAGTCCGTACTGAGGCCGGGAGTCTGAGTCCGTACTGAGGCCGGGAGTCTGAGTCCACACTGAGGCCGGGAGTCTGAGTCCACACTGAGGCCGGGAGTCTGAGTCCACACTGAGGCCGGGAGTCTGAGTCCATACTGAGGCCGGGAGTCTGAGTCCACACTGAGGCCGGGAGTCTGAGTCCACACTGAGGCCGGGGGTCTGAGTCCACACTGAGGCCGGGAGTCTGAGTCCACACGGAGGCTGGGAGTCAGAGTCCGTGCTGAGGCCGGGAGTCTGAGTCCACGCTGAGGCCGGGAGTCTGAGTCCACACTGAGGCCGGGGGTCTGAGTCCACACTGAGGCCGGGAGTCAGAGTCCACACTGAGGCTGGGAGTCTGAGTCCACACTGAGGCCGGGGGTCTGAGTCCACACTGAGGCCGGGAGTCTGAGTCCACACTGAGGCCGGGAGTCTGAGTCCACACTGAGGCCGGGAGTCTGAGTCCACACTCTGGCCGGGAGTCTGAGTCCATACTGAAGCCGGGAGTCTGAGTCCGTACTGAGGCCGGGAGTCGGAGTCCGTACTGAGGCCGGGGGTCTGAGTCCGTGCTGAGGCCGGGGGTCTGAGTCCACACTGAGACCGGGAGTCTGAGTCCACACTGAGGCCGGGAGTCGGAGTCCGTGCTGAGTCCGGGAGTCTGAGTTCACACTGAGGCTGGGAGTCAGAGTCCACACTGAGGCCGGGAGTCTGAGTCCACACTGAGGCTGGGAGTCAGATTCCACACTGAGGCCGGGAGTCTGAGTCCACACTGAGGCTGGGAGTCTGAGTCCACACTGAGGCCGCGAGTCTGAGTCTACACTGAGGCCGGGAGTCTGAGTCCGTACTGAGGCCGGGAGTCTGAGTCCATACTGAGGCCGGGAGTCTGAGTCCGTGCTGAGGCCGAGAGTGTGAGTCCACACTGAGGCCGGGGGTCTGAGTCCGTACTGAGGCCGGGAGTCGGAGTCCGTACTGAGGCCGGGAGTCTGAGTCCACGCTGAGGCCGGGAGTCTGAGTCCACACTGAGGCCAGGAGTCTGAGTCCGTGCTGAGGCCGAGAGTGTGAGTCCACACTGAGGCCGGGAGTCTGAGTCCACACTGAGGCCGGGAGTCTGAGTCCACACTGAGGCCGGGAGTCTGAGTCCATACTGAGGCCGGGAGTCTGAGTCCACACTGAGGCCGGGAGTCTGAGTCCACACTGAGGCCGGGGGTCTGAGTCCACACTGAGGCCGGGAGTCTGAGTCCACACTGAGGCTGGGAGTCAGAGTCCACACTGAGGCCGGGGGTCTGAGTCCGTGCTGAGGCCGGGGGTCTGAGTCCACACTGAGGCCAGGAGTCTGAGTCCACACTGAGGCTGGGAGTCTGAGTCCACACTGAGGCCGGGGGTCTGAGTCCACACTGAGGCCGGGAGTCTGAGTCCACACTGAGGCTGGGAGTCAGAGTCCACACTGAGGCTGGGAGTCAGAGTCCGTGCTGAGGCCGGGAGTCTGAGTCCACGCTGAGGCCGGGAGTCTGAGTCCACACTGAGGCCGGGAGTCTGAGTCCACACTGAGGCTGGGAGTCAGAGTCCACACTGAGGCCGGGAGTCTGAGTCCACACTGAGGCTGGGAGTCAGAGTCCACACTGAGGCCGGGGGTCTGAGTCCGTGCTGAGGCCGGGGGTCTGAGTCCACACTGAGACCGGGAGTCTGAGTCCACACTGAGGCCGGGAGTCGGAGTCCGTGCTGAGGCCGGGAGTCTGAGTCCACACTGAGGCTGGGAGTCAGAGTCCACACTGAGGCCGGGAGTCTGAGTCCACACTGAGGCTGGGAGTCAGAGTCCACACTGAGGCCGGGAGTCTGAGTCCACACTGAGGCTGGGAGTCAGAGTCCACACTGAGGCCGGGAGTCTGAGTCCACGCTGAGGCCGGGAGTCTGAGTCCACACTGAGGCCGGGAGTCTGAGTCCGTACTGAGGCCGGGAGTCTGAGTCCGTGCTGAGGCCGAGAGTGTGAGTCCACACTGAGGCCGGGGGTCTGAGTCTGTACTGAGGCCGGGAGTCGGAGTCCGTACTGAGGCCGGGAGTCTGAGTCCACGCTGAGGCCGGGAGTCTGAGTCCACACTGAGGCCAGGAGTCTGAGTCCGTGCTGAGGCCGAGAGTGTGAGTCCACACTGAGGCCGGGAGTCTGAGTCCACACTGAGGCCGGGAGTCTGAGTCCACACTGAGGCCGGGAGTCTGAGTCCATACTGAGGCCGGGAGTCTGAGTCCACACTGAGGCCGGGAGTCTGAGTCCACACTGAGGCCGGGGGTCTGAGTCCACACTGAGGCCGGGAGTCTGAGTCCACACGGAGGCTGGGAGTCAGAGTCCGTGCTGAGGCCGGGAGTCTGAGTCCACGCTGAGGCCGGGAGTCTGAGTCCACACTGAGGCCGGGAGTCTGAGTCCACACGGAGGCTGGGAGTCAGAGTCCGTGCTGAGGCCGGGAGTCTGAGTCCACGCTGAGGCCGGGAGTCTGAGTCCACACTGAGGCCGGGGGTCTGAGTCCACACTGAGGCCGGGAGTCTGAGTCCACACTGAGGCCGGGGGTCTGAGTCCACACTGAGGCCGGGAGTCTGAGTCCACACTGAGGCCGGGAGTCTGAGTCCACACTGAGGCCGGGAGTCTGAGTCCACACTGAGGCCGGGAGTCTGAGTCCACACTGAGGCCGGGAGTCTGAGTCCATACTGAGGCCGGGAGTCTGAGTCCGTACTGAGGCCGGGAGTCGGAGTCCGTACTGAGGCCGGGGGTCTGAGTCCGTGCTGAGGCCGGGGGTCTGAGTCCACACTGAGACCGGGAGTCTGAGTCCACACTGAGGCCGGGAGTCGGAGTCCGTGCTGAGGCCGGGAGTCTGAGTTCACACTGAGGCTGGGAGTCAGAGTCCACACTGAGGCCGGGAGTCTGAGTCCACACTGAGGCTGGGAGTCAGAGTCCACACTGAGGCCGGGAGTCTGAGTCCACACTGAGGCTGGGAGTCTGAGTCCACACTGAGGCCGCGAGTCTGAGTCTACACTGAGGCCGGGAGTCTGAGTCCGTACTGAGGCCGGGAGTCTGAGTCCGTACAGAGGCCGGGAGTCTGAGTCCATACTGAGGCCGGGAGTCTGAGTCCGTACTGAGGCCGGGAGTCGGAGTCCGTACTGAGGCCGGTGGTCTGAGTCCGTGCTGAGGCCGGCGGTCTGAGTCCACACTGAGACCGGGAGTCTGAGTCCACAATGAGGCCGGGAGTCGGAGTCCGTGCTGAGGCCGGGAGTCTGAGTCCACACTGAGGCTGGGAGTCAGAGTCCACACTGAGGCCGGGAGTCTGAGTCCACACTGAGGCTGGGAGTCAGAGTCCACACTGAGGCCGGGAGTCTGAGTCCACACTGAGGCTGGGAGTCAGAGTCCACACTGAGGCCGGGAGTCTGAGTCCACACTGAGGCTGGGAGTCAGAGTCCACACTGAGGCCGGGAGTCTGAGTCCACGCTGAGGCCGGGAGTCTGAGTCCACACTGAGGCCGGGAGTCTGAGTCCGTACTGAGGCCGGGAGTCGGAGTCCGTACTGAGGCCGGGAGTCTGAGTCCACGCTGAGGCCGGGAGTCTGAGTCCACACTGAGGCCGGGAGTCTGAGTCCACACTGAGGCCGGCAGTCTGAGTCCACACTGAGGCCGGGAGTCTGAGTCCATACTGAGGCCGGGAGTCTGAGTCCACACTGAGGCCGGGAGTCTGAGTCCACACTGAGGCCGGGGGTCTGAGTCCACACTGAGGCCGGGAGTCTGAGTCCACACGGAGGCTGGGAGTCAGAGTCCGTGCTGAGGCCGGGAGTCTGAGTCCACGCTGAGGCCGGGAGTCTGAGTCCACACTGAGGCCGGAGGTCTGAGTCCACACTGAGGCCGGGAGTCTGAGTCCACACTGAGGCTGGGAGTCTGAGTCCACACTGAGGCCGGGGGTCTGAGTCCACACTGAGGCCGGGAGTCTGAGTCCACACTGAGGCCGGGAGTCTGAGTCCACACTGAGGCCGGGAGTCTGAGTCCACACTGAGGCCGGGAGTCTGAGTCCACACTGAGGCCGGGAGTCTGAGTCCATACTGAGGCCGGGAGTCTGAGTCCGTACTGAGGCCGGGAGTCGGAGTCCGTACTGAGGCCGGGGGTCTGAGTCCACGCTGAGGCCGGGGGTCTGAGTCCACACTGAGACCGGGAGTCTGAGTCCACACTGAGGCCGGGAGTCGGAGTCCGTGCTGAGGCCGGGAGTCTGAGTCCACACTGAGGCTGGGAGTCAGAGTCCACACTGAGGCCGGGAGTCTGAGTCCACACTGAGGCTGGGAGTCAGAGTCCACACTGAGGCCGGGAGTCTGAGTCCACACTGAGGCTGGGAGTCTGAGTCCACACTGAGGCCGCGAGTCTGAGTCTACACTGAGGCCGGAAGTCTGAGTCCGTACTGAGGCCGGGAGTCTGAGTCCACACTGAGGCCGGGAGTCTGAGTCCGTACTGAGGCCGGGAGTCGGAGTCCGTACTGAGGCCGGGGGTCTGAGTCCGTGCTGAGGCCGGGGGTCTGAGTCCACACTGAGACCGGGAGTCTGAGTCCACACTGAGGCCGGGAGTCTGAGTCCGTGCTGAGGCCGGGGGTCTGAGACCACACTGAGGCCGGGAGTCTGAGTCCACACTGAGGCTGGGAGTCAGAGTCCACACTGAGGCTGGGAGTCAGAGTCCACACTGAGGCCGGGAGTCGGAGTCCGTACTGAGGCCGGGGGTCTGAGTCCGTGCTGAGGCCGGGGGTCTGAGTCCACACTGAGACCGGGAGTCTGAGTCCACACTGAGGCCGGGAGTCGGAGTCCGTGCTGAGGCCGGGAGTCTGAGTCCACACTGAGGCTGGGAGTCAGAGTCCGTACTGAGGCCGGGGGTCTGAGTCCGTGCTGAGGCCGGGGGTCTGAGTCCACACTGAGACCGGGAGTCTGAGTCCACACTGAGGCCGGGAGTCGGAGTCCGTGCTGAGGCCGGGAGTCTGAGTCCACACTGAGGCTGGGAGTCAGAGTCCACACTGAGGCTGGGAGTCAGAGTCCACACTGAGGCCGGGAACCTGAGTCCACACTGAGGCTGGGAGTCAGAGTCCACACTGAGGCCGGGAGTCTGAGTCCACACTGAGGCTGGGAGTCAGAGTCCACACTGAGGCCGGGAGTCTGAGTCCACGCTGAGGCCGGGAGTCTGAGTCCACACTGAGGCCGGGAGTCTGAGTCCGTACTGAGGCCGGGAGTCTGAGTCCGTGCTGAGGCCGGGGGTCTGAGACCACACTGAGGCCGGGAGTCTGAGTCCACACTGAGGCCGGGAGTCTGAGTCCGTGCTGAGGCCGGGGGTCTGAGACCACACTGAGGCCGGGAGTCTGAGTCCACACGGAGGCTGGGAGTCTGAGTCCACACTGAGGCCGGGAGTCTGAGTCCGTGCTGAGGCCGGGTGTCTGTGTCCACACTGAGGGCGGGAGTCTGAGTCCACACTGAGGGCGGGAGTCTGAGTCCACGCTGAGGCCGGGTGTCTGTGTCCACACTGAGGCCGGGAGTCTGAGTCCACGCTGAGGCCGGGAGTCTGAGTCCACACTGAGGCCGGGTGTCTGAGTCCACGCTGAGGCCGGGAGTCTGAGTCCACACTGAGGCCGGGAGTCTGAGTCCACACTGAGGCCGGGAGTCTGAGTCCGTACTGAGGCCTGGAGTCTGAGTCCACACTGAGGCCGTGAGTCTGAGTCCACACGGAGGCTGGGAGTCAGAGTCCGTGCTGACGCCGGGAGTTTGAGTCCACACTGAGGCCCGGAGTCTGAGTCCCTGCTGAGACTGGGATTCTGAGTCCACACTGAGGCCGGGAGTTTGAGTCCACACTGAGGCCGGGAGTCTGAGTCCATGCTGAGGCCGGGAGTCGGAGTCCGTACTGAGGCCGGGAGTCTGAGTCCACACTGAGGCCGGGAGTCGGAGACCGTGCTGAGGCCGAAAGTGAGTCCACACTGAGGCCAGGAGTCTGAGTCCACACTGAGGCCGTGAGTCTGAGTCCGTGCTGAGGCCGGGAGTCTGAGTCCACACTGAGGCCAGGAGTCTGAGTCCACACTGAGGCCGGGAGTCTGAGTCCACACTGAGGCCGGGGGTCTGAGTCCACGCTGAGGCCGGGAGTCTGAGTCCGTGCTGAGGCCGGGAATCTGAGTCCGTGCTGAGGCCGGGAGTCTGAGTCCACACTGAGGCCGGGAGTCGGAGTCCGTACTGAGGCCGGGAGTCTGAGTCCACACTGAGGCCGGGAGTCGGAGACCGTGCTGAGGCCGAAAGTGAGTCCACACTGAGGCCAGGAGTCTGAGTCCACACTGAGGCCGGGAGTCTGAGTCCACACTGAGGCTGGGAGTCTGAGTCCACACTGAGGCCGGGAGTCTGAGTCCACACTGAGGCTGGGAGTCTGAGTCCACACTGAGGCCGGGAGTCTGAGTCCACACGGAGGCTGGGAGTCAGAGTCCGTGCTGAGGCCGGGAGTTTGAGTCCACACTGAGGCCCGGAGTCTGAGTCCCTGCTGAGACTGGGATTCTGAGTCCACACTGAGGCCGGGAGTCTGAGTCCACACGGAGGCTGGGAGTCAGAGTCCGTGCTGACGCCGGGAGTTTGAGTCCACACTGAGGCCCGGAGTCTGAGTCCCTGCTGAGACTGGGATTCTGAGTCCACACTGAGGCCGGGAGTTTGAGTCCACACTGAGGCCGGGAGTCTGAGTCCATGCTGAGGCCGGGAGTTTGAGTCCACACTGAGGCCCGGAGTCTGAGTCCCTGCTGAGACCGGGATTCTGAGTCCACACTGAGGCCGGGAGTCTGAGTCCACACTGAGGCCGGGAGTTTGAGTCCACACTGAGGCCTGGAGTCTGAGTCCACACTGAGGCCGGGAGTCTGAGTCCACACTGAGGCCGGGATTCTGAGTTCGTACTGAGGCCGGGAGTCTGAGTCCACACAGAGGCCGGGAGTCTGAGTCCCTGCTGAGACCGGGATTCTGAGTCCACACTGAGGCCGGGAGTTTGAGTCCACACTGAGGCCGGGAGTCTGAGTCCATGCTGAGGCCGGGAG